>NC_065911.1:8484848-8787878 GCF_905147045.1 Nymphalis io
AGAATGATCCCGGGCCATCATTTGCGTGTCACTAGTTTACAAGATTAAGAAGGGATATGACGTCACTCTTTCTATATTAGGAGGAACAAAGCTCGATGCCGTCAAATGTCGAACCTGATGACTTCGGTGACAACTGCTTAAAGCTTGGAGAAGTTAACAGTAACGTTGAAAAAATTATTTGGATTTGGAATATTTTTTTTAATCCCCAGACTTGCCGAATGTACAACTTCAATTCAATTAAAATCTTTATTCAATATAGAAGCATTACTTTGTTATTGAATGTCAAAATTTACCACTGACATGAAAAGAAACACGACAGACCTGAAACCGACGACAGCAACTCAGCTGTTTTTTTTTTTTAAATTAAAAACTTTACTAATATTATAAATGCGCAAGTGTGTTATTCATTTACGTCTTATATAACTCAACCGACCATCATAAAATTTTGCATACACTGACCAGAGATACAGAAAAGGATATAGAGTACCTAACACCTCCCTGGCGGAAACTACTCATCCATATAGTTAATTTTATAACAACCTTCAGCGCACTTGACTTTGACGGCTTAAATAACCTTACTATTGGAATTTTTTTAACCTTTTCTGGGATCCTTTTGTAAAAGCGTATACATTGTCAGCAAATAATTACTAACCCTGTGTAGTAGGGTAACAGGAGTAGCGTTTGTTCTTTATAATAATTCCGTGTGCATCACAATTTCTAGAAAATTCATTTTATTTAGTTCATTTGTTTTTATTTAGTAATTATGTATCCATTGTATTTATTTTTACTTTATTTTTGTATGTTTTTTTAAATATATAAGCTAGCGCTTGACTGTTATCACACCTAATAGAAAGCTTGCCTAAAAGATATCTATTCACTCTAGACTCGAAGATACCCATATTGTAGGTGGTGAGGAAAACGGAGGTCGGGAGTGTATTTCAGACCTTAGCGGTGCGTATCAAAAACGAGGAAATAAATCATTTCGTACGTTTCTTAATTACGTCAATGTATGTATGTGTGTATTTTGTACAATCGCAATAACTTATGGGGATTGTTTTGTTTGGATGTTATATTCGTTTATCTCCAAGCAGATACACCCCGGACATCCCCCTATGCTATTAAGATCCAAAGTAGTTAATATCTATTTAAAATTATCCGATTTACTTGTAAATACTGCTAATAATTTAGCCACATTTGCATGAGGTGAGGATTTTGTTCAGTTGAGCTCTTTATGTAAATAATTCTTATGTAATACAAATTTTTATGTACATAGTCCATTTTCCTTCGAGTGTACAACGAATATTGAAACTATCCAATTTTCTTGAGCCATATCAAAATGTTTTATTACATTTTCTATTGTTCTAAATCATTCACGACTTTGTCTATGCAGGTAATTTTAACGTAAGCGACTTTCAACTTTATCAATTGAACATTAAAGATCAAAATACGATACGCGAAATATTGTAACAAAAATATAGTTTTAAGACTTACAACTTTGTTATAAGTAAGTTAGAGTTAATTTTTCTTTGGTGCATTATTAAAACGAATAGGTACATATAACATTGTAAGGAGGTTCTAGTTATTTGGTGTTTGTCAAGGGCGAGTGGAATTAATTAATTTGTAGAGGGTGAGGTTTTATGGTCTGTTAAAGTTGTGACGTAATTTGTTTGATTGTTTATCGATGGTGTTGTAACATGCGGGTATATCAGGTGAAATAGAACTGTACTTTTGTATCGAGGATTCTTGATTTGAAAATTCTTTATTTGAAACCTTTCGTAAAAAATCTAACATTAGTCACTAGCGGTAATTATTTTTTAGGAAGATTGGCTGTCGGAGCGACTGTCAAATCCAGAGGGTATTTGACCTCCGGTTCCTACTTGGCACAGAGTTTGTCCATTGCCGTACAGCGTGGAAATGCAGTTTGCATTATGGGCAGCTTTGCGTCGGGTGGAAATCGGAAGGGCTATTTTAAATTTGATTTAAAAATATAAAAAAATAGATGTAGTTATCTTTTGTAATAATAATAATTGTGTTGAAATGAATAAATAATTATTTCTTAATAGTTTATAATTTTGTTCGTTTGTCACAAATATAGGTTTACTATATTTGGTTTTTTTTTTATAAATACCGTGTTTGTGGAATAAATAAATTCATTCATTTGCATGCACACAAAATCATTTGTGTATTATAACTATATAAGAAACTTTGGTTTGAAATATATTTAAATACCGACCACATATGACATTAACCAATTTGATTCATTCGAATGTTACGTAACATAGAACGTTGCATGGATATTCAAAGATTTTTTTTCTTATTTGTTTTAGTATCGCAAACGAGAAAATGCTCCCCTATAATGGTAAGTGCCCACCATAGTCCACATAAACTACGACTAGTAAGCCTCGTGCCGAGCCAATATAAAGTTTGGTTTTCTAACCACAGTGCCCAACGTCCTGTGCTTGAACTCTTTCCAGTCGTGTTGGATTCGCCGTCTCATCGGATTATGAGCATGAGGCAATAGAGAACGCACTTGTTCATTATACTTATGCACAAATACGTCCCACTCAGTTGGTTATTCTCGCTTAAGAGTGACTTTCGTAATTGAAATAGCAAAAACCGCAGAGCTACGCATATTAAATTAATTAATATTTTTATTATTAGGTCACACAAAAAAATCTCTATAAATAGTCTACTCTGAACATATAAAGCACCCAAAAATAAAATAATAAAAGTATAATGTAATATTGCATAGTCTGTGTACAAAAAGACGGCACTACAAAGTTATACTCGATCTATCATTCTCACGTTGACAGGAGCAAAAAGAAAAAGCTGACGTTAGTCATTAGCGGTAATTAAACTACTTTAAGACACGCTTATTTTTACACATGTGCTATATTGTAACGTAGAAACGACTCTATATATACACGCAGAAGGTTGATTGTTGCTTAACAAAAGTTACTTTTAAAACTCGCCTTCCATAGATATGCTAAAATATATAATTATGTTAAATCGCAATTTTTGTAATCTATATTTGTTAATAGTATTATCAAGAAATGTTAGTCAACTTAAGTCGAATTACGATATTGAATTTTTTTTTTGTTACTTTTTAAACACAGTGATGTTTTACCGGATGAACTCGCAACCTTAGGTTAATAATTTCATGTTCTAACCACTGAGCCATCAAGGCATGAAATATGCTCAATCATTTTATATTCAACTGTAATGATACAAAACATAATATTAAAAAGCTTAAAATTTTCCGAAATCTAAAGTAATTTTACAGTTATTTTAATTATACGTATTATAAAATATAATACCAGTAGGGATAATAGGGGAGGAGTAGTTTATTTTTCATTTAGAGCTTCGGAATTGCTTTTCACGAGGAAATGCGGCTTGCATTCTTGCCACCATTCCACGAACGCTTGATATGTACAGTATTTTGTTTTTAATTTTCATTTCCATGTAAATGAAGCTCCATAGCCCAGTGGACATAAATTCTTAACCGAAGGTCGCGAGTTCATTTCCAGGCAAGTTTTAGTATTTATATGCTTCATTTGTGTTTTTAATTAATTTTGTATTCGGAAGTGATCGTGAAACTTGCCAACTGCGCAGGACATAAGAACACAAGTGTGTGATCAAACAAAAGGCCACTCTATACCCTCACTTCCATAATTCGATGGGACGGCAAATCTGACATGACTGGAACGTGTGTACTTCAATCAATTAGTAACCTACATTCTCTTAATTAGCCATAAATATAGCAAATCAAGAGGCGTCTTTAACCTCAAATTTAAGGCGAAAATTATTTTCTGTGCCTGGAGTTCAAATTAAAAAAAAAAGGATACTGAAATAAAAACTAGCAACCATTAACAAAAGCTTAAGTTCATTACATTCAGTGGACAAGCAGTATTTTCTCTTCATAACGCATCTGACAGATCATTCCTCGCCTCTGATTGGCTGATAGGATGTGCTGACAAAAAGTGTGTTTGACAGACATTTGTCAGCTGTCAACTCATATCGTACTGATTTGTTAGGTGACATGTTTGAAAAAAAAACAAATTGCTAGCGTTGAAAACTTTGTTTTGTTCATCGTAAGCTAATACCATATTTGTTTTGTCGTGTAAGTTATTCATTGGTGATCAAGTCAATGAATGATGATAATAAATTATTAAGAATACATATATGAATTATAGACAGACAAAAATAATTACAATTCATATAGCCAAAAACAATGGCTATATCTATGGATATATTAGAGATTTTTGTATAAAGTAAGTGCGTATAATCCAGCAGGTTTACGTAATACACATTCCCATACAAACAAACACAACATTCTATACAGATTAAAAAAAAACGAAAACCCATAATATGATAAAATCATTAATCAATGAACAAAAGAACATTTGACATTTACAAAATGTCAGTTTTGACAAATAAAGTATTTGATGCTCCGTGTCTCTGTTGTTGCTACCCCTGTTCAATGTTACGCGTTCAGGATTAAATTACTTTTCTCTAAGCGATTTCGGCACGAACTTACTCGCCACTGTGACCAGGAGCAACAAAAACTACGGATAAAAATATTTAAGTATATAATAATTAGTTAACTAGTTTCTTAACAAGGGTTACTCTTTGTCCATTTCTGTAACGGGTATACAAAATTTCATGATGATCGGTTGATTAGTTATGATGTGAAAGCATAACAAACGAAGAAATAAATAAATTCACTTTTACATTTAAAATATTTGTTCTAACATTCCTGAACGAGTTTTGGCTGCAATGGCCTATAATATTAACGATCTACGCAGGAGATATCAAAGTGCATTTATATGTGAACACAGTGCAGTGTTTGAGCTATATATTTATTACTAATTAATAAATTATAATCATTTGTATTCATTAGTATGCAGGTAACAGCTTAGAATCATTTTATTGTTTGTTTTATTTAATTACCCGTTAATTCACTGTTACCTGAATACATAAATAATTTAACATTATATAATAGCCACCAACCTTGGGAACTAAAATGTACCTCTTCCCTGTAGTTACACTGGCTCACTCTCAAACCGGAACATAATACTAAGTACTACTGCTTTTCGGTGGGATATCTGACAAGTGAGTGGTATCTACCTTCACGAGTTTGCACAAAACCCTATCAAGTAATATAAGTTAACTTTAACAATCTTTAGATCAAAATCTTGAGGAGGTCTTTGCCAATAGGCAATCTGCAGAAAATAAGCAAGTTTCAAATACAGAATAAGTCTAAATTTAATGTATTAGAATATTATTTTTTTGATTGTACTGGTGGTAGGGCTTTGTGCAAGCCCGTCTGGGTAGGTACCACCCACTCATCAGATATTCTACCACAAAACAGCAATACTTGATATTGTTGTATTCCGGTTTGAAGGGTGAGTGAGCCAGTGTAATTACAGGCACAAGGGACATAAAACCTTAGTTCCCAAGGTTGGTGGCGCATTGGCTATAAGCGATGGTTGACATTTCTTACAATGCCAATGTCTAAGGGCGTTTGGTGACCACTTACCATCAGGTGGCCCATATGCTCGACCACATTCCTATTCTACAAAAAAAAAAAAAAAATTAAGATCTGAATAAATGGCTATATTATTATTATTAGATTAAAATCAAAATGATTTAGAACGTTCTTATTGCAACAAAGCATCTTAGTCGATAAAATTATGTACATACATACAACTAACTATATCTAATAATTTACCCAAACCGTCATAAAAACAACCGTAATTTCATGCACGCCTACAGAGGGCGTTACTTACTAATTAGTATCCATTAATCAAAGAGGATTTTAGCACGCTTCGGTATAATTAAAAAATATATAAGATTGTTTAAGGATTATTTTGATTCATCGCTTATGAATCTTCATGATATAATTATGCTTTTTACTATAATTAAGTTCCTTGACGTTGTTATTATATTTTAATTTTTTTTTTATTACGTTTCTATTTTCAATCTGTATTTATTTATGAGTGGTTAAAGAATAGTTCAGAAATATATTTTCAAATTAATTTACAATCTGTGGTTTGTAGAATTTGTTTGATGGGTGAGTGATCCAGTGTAAGGCGCAAAGCGACAGGCACAAGGCACAAGGGACAAAACATCTTTATTCCCTAGCTTGGTAGCGCATTGGCGATGTAAGGGATGGTTAATATGTCATATAGTGCCAATGTCTACAGGTGGTGGTGACTGTTTACCAGCAGATAACCCACATGCCACTCTGCCTACCTATTAAAATACACATTTATATAGATAAACTAAATTATTTATTTTGGAGACACGTTTTTTTTTTAAATTTAATCAACGAATGTGAATATAACAAATTATATACTAAAACCTTTCATACGAATCACTTTATTTAATGGTGAAAATATAATAAAAACTCTATATAACTGCGATTAACGCGAACATAAATACATACATTGTTTGATGACAGGTCTATTATATTATCTTCCAAGTTCTTTATTGAGATGCCATTTCTAGTTGTTATAGTCTGTTGCCAAATATTTGAAGGAATATTTGTGTACGTTAAAAATGGACTTTTGCAATAAATCTAAAAATGTTTCTACATTTTTAAATTTTTTTTTTTTCACATACATAGAATAATTAAAAAATGATGACAACTTACACACTTCAATTCTAACGTTTATTGTAGTATTATAACCAGAAATCATTGTCACCCCAAAAAGTCCACACTAATCAAGAGTCCGGTGATTTTCACGATTCCGTCAAAGTTGTTTTCGTGTTTTGATTGCGCCTAATGAACTAACAGACAGTCATCCATTGTTCCCTAAATTAAATCATACCTCGCACTCCCTATTTCGTTAGAACAAGAGTTATTTGTCATTTAAGATGGTTATGTAATTAAAATTGTGTTCCTATTATGTAACTTATATATACAGGTAATATTTATTGGATGGTAGATGAGAAATTGGACCACCAAACGATCACCACCCAGAAATATGAGAATTATGGTATTATTACGAGATTCTTGATAGAAGAGAAGAGCCTAACAGTGAAACATTTAGAGGTTATATAGTTTTATATATAAAAACAATACAAAGACAATATTTGCAATTTCTTTTTAAATGACTTTATATTTTCCATTATTATATTTTGTTTGTCTTTGTATTATTTGGATTGAAAGGGATAAACAATATGAACAGCACATTCCCTAAGTGCATCTGATAGCATCAATCTTCGTCTCATATAGCTATCTCCTTCTAACAATTTCCTCTGTAACACGATACCACCGACGCTGTATAAAGTAAGAAATTATATACCTATATATGTAATAAGCCTTTATGTATAATACTTTTTATATAATCGTTGGTGTAATAATTTTTTTTCTGGAAAAATTTAAATACGAATAAAGACGAATAGCCTTTATTTCTATAAGGTTAAATAAAACGAATCGATAAGAACTACGTTGCTAATTCTGGTGCTACTCTATTTACTATCTCTTTCTCACAAACGGTGTTAAAAAGTATCAGCAATATTTTCGTGTTGATTTAGTTAAGACATCGTGTCTGATTCAGTACCAATACTGTTCTCAATTTACAGAAAGCTGAAAATGTACCCTTAAAAGTTACCATGTTGGCGCCCCGCCAAACAGAGTCACGATTCTTTTAATCGGCTATTTCGCAGAACTGCAGGTTAAAATAAATTATTCAAACATACATTACTCCTAGAAATATAGTAAACAAGCACAACAAAACACCATACTTCTGTTTCGTATAAGTATTATAATATACTACAATAATATACATGGAGGGTTTGTTTGTTTGAACACGAATATTTCGGAATCTATCAGCGCGATTTGCCTATAGGTAAGTGGTCAAAACTGTAAGAAATATTAACCATCCCTTACATCGCCAATGCGCCATCAACCTTGGGAACTAACATTTTATGTCCCTTAAGCCTGTAGTTACACTGACTTACTCACCTTTCAAACCGGAACGCAACAATAAAAAGTATAGCTGCGTGCGGTAGAAGTGGGTACCAGATTTAACGCAGCTAATATTCCTCAGAGAGGCTTATTCATATGATAAAATTGAAAAGTGAATATTATTGAACCTACGATCCCATTTGAAATTGAAAAAAAACTTATTATATGATAACCCATTTTTTAGAACGGCTATAAGACTATATAATACCAAGCTAAGATGTACCATGCTGGAAATGTTTACGGCTCGAAGTTGCTAGATCAAACGTTAAAGTCGAAGACTTTATATAATTGAACACACTAATCCTAGGAATTCCTATACAAAATTCATCTAGGAGTCTATGTATGTCTCGTTTATTGAGTAGTAGTACGCTATATAGCTTTACGCTACGATTCTTAAAAGCGAAGTAGTAACCATTAATGTAAACTAAGGCAAAGTGTAACACACTTAAAATCACGTTTGCTATTAGTTATTGTATATATATCGTTTTTTTTCCATAATTTGTCGTTCTTGACATTTTATATATTTTTTACTTGTGGTTAGTTGTTTCTGGCAATATTTTTGTTTTTAAAAGTTGCACCTCTCATGGTCACAAGCTACGCCAGGCAAAATGGTGTAAGGCAATGAAGGTATGGTAGTGAATAAAAAAAGTTATATTTATAGTATAAAAATAGTGTTTTAATTCACAAGTCCTTTTTGTAATAACTCTTATTTATAAATGCATAAAGCTCAAGATAACCATTTAATTTTTATGCTACAGTTTTAATTTTAACAGATATAAAAAAATAATTCCTCTAAACCCGAAAATTATAAGAATTTAAATAAAAACTCCTTTCCATTCTGAATACAAGCAAATGAACGCACAAAGTCGAGTGAAATCGTAAAAAAACCGCAATTGCCTTCATTCATTCAAGTGGGTTCCGTACAACGGGTGAGAGAGAGACGTTATAATGATATCTATGTGTGTGAAAGAAATGAGGCGATCGTTACTGGGGTCATCACTCGACATAAGTACAGACTTGACCCCGAAACATACACGATAAGAATTCTCACTCAAAAATCAATTGCACGTGAAATAGGTCTCTATTTTGGAACATTACTTTGGTAGAAAAATTGTCTTCGGAACTTACATCTCATAGGTGTAATTTATATTTTAAAAATTCTACGGCTCCTTGTATTACGGTGGAAAAGATATTTCAAGAATATTAAAATAATGAATATTTTTCTTAAAAACAGTGACAAACATTACTAATACATCAGATGTAAAGTAAGACCAGGTTTCCTTATATATATAAAGTCAATTTAACTTACTTTGAGCCTCACTTTTATAAAGAAAAAAGGAAATAAAAAGTATTTCCGTTTTTATGTAGAAGATTTTCGACAGATACAGAATCTGTCACAATGTTGCCCTATACAAGAAAGCCCATGCTGAGTACGTGCCAGTCACCACTCATCAGTTCTACCACCAAAAATGCCAAATACCAAAAACAGCAATGGTATTGTTACGTTTCCGTTTGAAGGGTGAGTGAAACAGTGTAGCTACAGGCCAAAAGGACATAACGTCTTCGTTCCCAGAATTGGTGACGCATTGGCTATGTAAGGATTGGTTAATATTTCTTACATCGCCAATGGGCAGTGATGACCACTTAACATCAGGTGGCCCATTTACCCATGTGCCTATAAAATAAAAAAAAATTAAGCTCAATAAATTACATGCAGTAATTCTTTCTTAATTTTTACGCATTACGATTAATTGGAGGACAAAATGGGATAGAGATAGTAAGGCATAATAAAAATACAAAATATTAGGCGTATTCAGAAAACTTTGCTTTATACTACAAACAGCGAATAAAATCCAGTGGCATTTGTTTTTTCAGCAACGGTTGATTACAGTGTACATATTTGTATTTGAAACGATCTGGAGCCAATCGCTTAATGAAATCTGATAATACTTTGACATTCTCTCCTATTGTTCGATCAGTACCTGGGCGATCAGCTTCGCTCGACTCTAAGGTGATCAGTTATAAAAAATGTGTGAAAAATTGTTCAGGAAAGTCTAAAAAGCAAAACTTTATATCAATACAAAATTTCAATGAAATCGTTAGAGAAGTTTCCGACATACACTCCACGTGCTGGGAAGAGAGAAGCTATACGTAGGCTACATATTAAGTCAGGTTTTTATTTAATCAGTAGTATTTCTGTGCATGAGTAACAAAGATCCATTCTCATAAGCTTTCGCGTTCATAATATTATTAGGATATAAAAGAATTGATCGTTCATGTTATAAAATAAATAAAGATAAGATTACAAAAATGTTTAAATCATCATAACAAATGAATCATATATATGACAACGCATTAAGATACATTAACACGACAATAGGTCGATCAGTTGATAGCGATAAGTCATCCATCAGCCGCAGGAAATGTTACCTTCCTGCCTTCCTCGAGTCATCAAATGGTTGTTAATCCTATCGGAATGACTTTTAGGCAGACAACCTGTATTGTATTCTTAGTTAATATAAAAAAATGCATCAACAAATAATAGACCAAAGAATAACATGTTCTAGAAATGGCATCTCAATAAAGAACTTGGAAGATGGAATAATAGACCTGTCATCAAACAATGTATGTATTTATGTTCGCGTTTATCTCAGTTATAAAGAGTTTTTATTATATTTTCACCATTAAATAAAGTGATTCGTATGAAAGGTTTCGGTATATAATTTGTTATATTCATATTCGTTGATAAAATTGAAAAAAAACGTGTCTCCAAAATTAATAATTTAGTTTATCTACATAAATGTGTATTATAATAGGTAGACAGACTAGCATGTGGGTTATCTGCTGGTAAATAGTCACCAGCACCTGTAAACATTGGCACTATACGACATATTAACCATCCCTTACATCGCCAATGCGCTACCAAGCCCTAGCTTGGTTATTTCCTAAAATAAAGATGTTTTAATAATATTTATAGAGCTTTAATAATGATAGGTATTAGAAAATATTCTTAAGATGAAATAAGACTGTAATAACTAAAAAGTTTTATTATATAATCTCCTGTAGTCAGTCCCAGATTTATGCCTAGGCCTACAAGGCCTCGAGGCCTCACCAACCAATAATAATTAAACTCTAATTGTTTTGGAATGGGGGCCTCAAATGTAAAAACCAAGGGCCTCAGATCTTTAATTCCGGGCATGCCTGTAGTGCTATTGCGTAAGAACCAACTACGTATCCCGCTTGTTAATTTTTAAAACCGACTTATGGTGTATACACTCGTTTGATATATTATTTTATTCATTTGCAGTCTTTTGTATTATATTTTTAGTACAGCCATATTGTATTTCCAAATATCACATACAATACACGAAGACATACATTTAAGGGTTCAACTATACATTTCTTTTGTTGCTTTTATATATTTTATTTTCTTACTGTAACAGGCAAGTTTACTGGTGGTAGAGCTTTGTGCAAGCTCGTCACAAGGCACAAGGGACATAACATCTTAGTACCCAAGGTTGGAAGCGCATTGGAGATGTAAGCGATGGTTAAGATTTCTTATAATGCAAATAAAAATAAAAATACAAATAGCATTAATTAAGACATAACTTTTTTTTAAATATTGCTTAAGATTATTTTTTTTAATTTACTTAGGTTATCGGTAATATCCAGGTTGATGCTTTTTGCGAGTTCGTTGTAGGTCCTATTGTGTACATAATCGAGGCATACCAGAATTATGTCCGTGTATGTTATGAGTTATTATAAATATTACAAATTTAAAGGGACGTAGTTCGTATACATTGGAGGCTTTAAATTTAATTTGCTAAAATTTCGATTCGAAAGTCGAAAGTCGTCAACGCCCATAGACGTCTATGGGCGTTGGTGACCACTTACCATCAGGTAGCCCATATGCTCATCCACCTTCCTAATCTAAAAAAAAAGTTGTGGAATTTTCTTTAATAGCCAATCTTCAATTCAGTTGTATAGGCATTTCTAAGTCTTATTAAGTAAGTTAAGATTAAGAAGCTACTGACGAGAATCTCAATTCTCATATAAAATATGTAGTAAACTATATACAATTTAAAATAATGGAATCAACCAATCAATTAAAATATACTTTATTCAAGTAGGCTTTCGCGTGCACTTTCGAATCGAAATTTTAGCAAATTAAATTTAAAGCCTCCAATGTATACGAACTACATCCCTTTAAATCTGTAATATTTATAATAACTCATAACATATACGGACATAATTCTGGTATGCCTCGATTATGTACACAATAGGACCTACAACGAACTCGCAAAAAGCATCAACCTGGATATTACCGATAACCTAAGTAAATTAAAAAAAATAATCTTAAGCAATATTTAAAAAAAAGTTATGTCTTCATTAATTCTATTTGTATTTTTATTTCTTTGTATTACTCTGTTTTAGTCTTTCAAATTTTATTACAACAATTTAGTCATTTAACATAAGTTTTGTTTTTTGTGTAAGTTCTTTAAGTATCATTTTTAATTTGTAAAGTCCTTAATTTTAATCTTATTATAGTAGCTGTTACTTAGTTATATAAGGGATGCTGTGGTTTCCTATAACTGAGGGACATAGATTTATAACTCATATATTTAAAGCTTGAGATGCGTATTCCTTGTTGGAGATATTAAAAAAAAATTACACGTAAGCATATCTGCGAATAAAACTAGTAGAACATCTATTCATCTGCGAAGAATGCACACAGCTGACCAGATCTGACATGGCTAATTACGAGGATGACAAGGTCATTTCAATCAATTGTGACTTATAAAGACGTAGGTATATACTGAGAGTCTATCATTCAAAGGCAACATTATAATCAACCATTGAATAGAATAAGTAGAGTTTAAAGCCAACGTTTGTACAATATAATATGTTCTTATTAATAATATAATATATACAATATTAACATTACAATATTGAACACGCTAGTAACTGGGTAACAGTAAAAAAGAACAAATAAACAAAATTAAACAAAAAAATTAAGCCGTGATGGACAGTGTTTAGAAGACGAAGAAGTATTTTCATTTTCTTAATTTGTGTTTATAATTCATCTCATGCTCGGCGGTAAAGGAAAACATCGTAAAGAAACCTGCTTGAGGCAAATGAAAATCACACACAAACCCGCTAACAAAAACAAAAGTGAAAAAAAAAGTGAAAAAGTTCCAAAACCTTCTTAAAAAAACGAGAGGAGGCCTTAGCCCGGAATTTGGATATTTACAGGCCTTAAAAAAAGTATAATATGCAAAAAAAATAAACATGCATACAACAGATTCGTGGATCGCGGATTCGTGGAAGTTTTCATGTACTTAATTTATGTTTATACTTACAAGTGAAGCAAAATGTTACGAAATCGGATTGTGTGGTTCCTTTTCCACATACTAACCAACCAGCTTGGAGCACCGTAGTACAAAGAGTCCTAACACCTGACATACTGAACAGAATTTTTATTGTATTTAAAGGCAAGCATGGTGATTGAATTGTAGCCTTGACACATTTACAATGTATGTGCATAAAAAACCGAAAACATGACCAAGCGGGTCAAGCGGGAAATATGAATATTTGAAAATTTCGAACTCACATTAGCTTTGAATATGGTGACAGAACAAATTAAATATAAGAACGAATACGTCCCGTTATAAAAGATAACGCTCACAAATTGCATCAAAAGCGCCTAAATATTCGATCTAAATTTTATTCAAATGGTGTTTAAAAAAATTTCACATAAAAAAAACTTATTTAAAGTCTGTTAAGAATTAGGCACCATGTGTGTTTGTATATAATCCAAGCAAGAAATATTCTGTCAAGTAGTGTTCCTGTGACAAGTTGATCCATGATGAGGGTAGACACCAATATAACCGTCTGAATTGTATTAAATTCTCATCACAATATCTCGGATAGAAACTGCCAATTGAATGGACAAACTAACAATAATAACGACAGTTTGTATATAAATTTCACAGAAATTCCTCTGAATTCCTCTGAATCATACAGGCTTAACATATATACTGGTGTATCACCGAATAAACGTAAATATTACGATAATAACAACTCACTAATGTATTTTTTTAAGGAGAATATTTGGAGGTCTTGTGAATAAAACCGCAGCATATCATCTGATGCAGCATTCCTTAAGGTTTTCCTTCATCGATTGTAGAGATAAATTATAAGCACAATAAATCTGTAAAAAATTAGTAGTTATTGTTTAGATTTGAGCCAAATGATACTATATTACATAACATTGAAACTAAGGTGTGTACATCGGCACGCCCTTGGGTAACACCAACTCGTGTGACCTCACGGGAAACGTTATGACGCTGCCTTATGCCGTCATGCCTCTCCACCGCTGCTCTCTATTCCCATGTGTGTGAAGGTGCGTATACTATTTATATATTTGCGTTGCTTCTCGTTGTGAGTGCAAAAATATGTGCATTTTATTATTACAAAATAATATGTTTTTATAAATTTTACTCCAGATTCATTTATAGGATTTCCTTCATTTTAGTCTTTTCGATAACCACCAATATCGATTTCTGTTAAGCAATCTTAAACTAAATTCGTATTTCAGAAACATCTTAATCGAACCTCTTAGATTATCTTATCCTATCCCATATAATAGGGTAGTATATAGAGTGAGATTTTCTAATTTCCTGCTGAAAAATTATTCGACGTTCGACGTTAAACTGATATTTCAATAAAATTAAACGTCTGACAAGATATAGCGCTCTCGGTACATCATTTATTCGCATTCAATAATCTTATAAATACCACCAATCTATGTAACACTATTATGCTTTACATGTAGGTAAAATATAGTTATGATATTTCTTTATCCCTGCAATTACGGTGTTAAAAAGGCACGCTTGGACACTTAAAAATTCAACAGAAAGAGTAACTTTTTATTGGCCTTGGATTTGAGCCCAGGATCTCTAGATTTACGGTCCTATAGGCTTATATTAGAACCAGTCAAATATACTAATAAATAAATTACATTAATCAGTTTAAAGTTTAATCTTTGAAATAGTTATAAATTACATTTATATATATATATAAATATATATATCATTATATATATATATATATATATATATATATATATATATATAAATGTAATATATATATAGTTAGTATTATTTGATTTTTACTTGAACAATCGTAATCAGCTGTATACACAAAATGTACAGTAACAGTCTGTTAATGTTCCACTACTGGGCTAAGGCCTCCTCTCCCTTTTGAGGAGAATGTTTGGACCTTATTCCAACACGCTGCTCCAATGCGGATTAGAAGAATGCACATGTGGCACAATTTCAGTAAAATTAGACACATGCAGGTTTCCTCGCAATCAGAGAATCATAGCGGTGAGGGTGATACGCGGATATCGTACGGTGTCGTGGACGGCGGCAACACTTCTCGCGGGCGATCCGCCTTGGGAGCTCCAGGCGGAGGTGCTCGCGGAAGTGTACCGGTTCCGGGCGGAAGTGAGGTCGCGTGGCGACCGTCCAGGGTTGGAGGAGCTGCTGCGAATCAGGAATCTCGCCCAGCAAGCCCTGATTCGCAGGTGGGAGGAGGATCTGAGGTCCCCATCAGTAGGCCTGGTGACAGTGGAGGCGATCCGTCCCCACTTGAGTCGCTGGGTAACGAGAAAAGGCGGCACACTGACCTTCAGACTGACTCAGGTGCTTACTGGACATGGGTGCTTCGGTAAGTACCTGCACGGAATAGTCAGGCGGGAGGTAACGCCCTCCTGCCACGAGTGTGGTGCGCCTACGGACACGGCATGCCACACTCTGATGGAGTGTGCCGCTTGGTGGCCTCAGCGCCTTTCCCTGGCGACTTTAATCGGCGGAGACCTTTCGCTGCCGAGCGTGATAAATGCCATGCTTGGTAGCGAAAGGTGCTGGATGGAGATGGTCTCCTTCTGCGAAAATGTCATGTCGCAGAAGGAGGCCGCGGAGCGGGAGCGCGAGGAGAGTGCCTCCGCTGACCCGCTTCGTCGAAGAAGACCGGGGAGAAGACGCCAGCGCTATGCGCATCTTCTCCTCCCGCCGTGAGTGTCGCCGGGGCCAGGGGGTTTCTGTACCCCGAGTACCCCCTAGTATTTGGAGGCCCGCAGAAGCGGGCCAACCGTCGGGACGGCACGGTAGTATGCGCAAGCGATCCCGTGACGTCCCCCGACAAGATGGAGTGGGTACCGCTGGTTTTTAGTGGGTATTCCGGCGCCTTCAGCGCCGGCGAGTCCCACATACCCCCCCACCTCATGTGGGGGAAACACATAAATGTGTTTTTCCAGCGAGAAAAAAAAAAAAAAAAAAAAAAAAGGTTTCCTCGCAATGTTTTCCTTCACCGTCAAGCACGAGATAAACTATAAACACAAATTAAGCACATGAAAATTCAGTGGTGCTTGTCCGGATTTGAACCCACGATCATCGGTTAAAATTCACGCGTTCTAACCACTAGGCCATCTTGACTTTTTATACACAAAATGTATATCTAAGTAAATTTTAAAGAGCTTGTAAATAACTTACTCTAGAATGAAGTCAGTCTAATTAAATGTCGACTGTTATTGAGTGTACTCAACAAGTATGTTCTATGGCTCTACACGAGCATATACGCAATTACACATGGGTGCCAAGTCCCGTTAGTGCCACACTTGTTGCTTAACACACTAACACGCTACCTTAATTGAATCCAGGAAAATAAATGCCTCGTACTGTGGTTTCACTGTTCATTTAATTTTCGTTCGTGAACAAATGCGTATGTACTCTCTCGGTTATACAATTACTACTACAATTAGGTTAGTAAACGTGAACTCTTGGTTTAAACCTCGGCGAGCACCATTTAATTTCAGATGCGTTATTATTCATCTCGTACTAACATATCTTTATTTATAATACACCACTATTCCCATTATCTACTTATATCAGCTTTAATTTTCCTTACAAAGTTACGATAACAATTTCGCCGACATTCTAAACGCCATTTTTTCTCGAATCCATAATGAATATCATAGATTATTCAAGATCTCCACCGATATCGACTCGATTTCGCGTCGATTCAATGTCAAAGTAGTTTATTTGTCTTTACTTTTTTAAAATTTATTTATCCATTTAAATAAAAATACAATACTAAAAATAATGATAGCAGTGCTGTCTACACTACAATTTTTTTCACTTGAACATTTTTAATCAGCTATATAATCATCTTGTGGTTCGAAAAGGCTATATGTACCATTAATATGAAGCGTTTTACTTTTATTTATGTCGTAATGATTTATGATGAAATATCAATTCAAAGGTAGGTTTTATTCAGTTGAATATCTTCTTTATAAATATTTGTTTATATTTATTTGTAGTTTGAAAGATGAGAGCAATTTATGCAATTCCACGACATTATTTAACAAGCTTTGTATTTAACACACAGTCACAGACGTGTTTTCCGTGCCTTTATTTATCTATCTATCTTTTTATTATTTTGATTGAACTTAGTAGTTTGATGTGCCTCCCAGGTACCAACACAATCAAAATATTAAGATTACTGATGAGTGATGCCAGTAACCAGTAACAGCCTGAAAATGTCCCACTGCTGGGCTAAGGCCTCCTCTCCCTTTTTGGTGGTGAGGTGAAGGTTTTGGAACTTACTCCACCATGCTGCTCCAATGCGGGTTGGTGGAATACACATGTGGCTAAATTTCAGTGAAATTAGACACATGCAGGTTTTTCTCACGATGTTTTCCTTCACCGTCCAGCACAAGATGAATTAAATTTTTTTTTTAGAATAGGAAGGCGGACGAGCATATGGACCACCGGACGGCATTGTAAGAAATGTCAACCATCGCTTACATATCCAATGCGCCACCAACCTTGGGAACTAAGATTTTATGTCCCTTGTGCCTGTAATTACACTGGCTCACTCACCCTTCAAACTGGAACACAACAATACCAAGTACTGCTGTTTTGCGGTAGAATATCTGATGAGTGGGTGGTACCTACCCAGACTAGCTTGCACAAAGCCCTACCACCAGTAAAATTATAATTACAAATTAAGCACATGAAATTCAGTGGTGCTTACCCGGGCTTGAACCCACGATCATCAATTAAGATTCACGCTCTCTTACCACTGAGCCATCTCGGCTTTTTGAGTGATGACTATGTGTAATTTCAACTGAACTTTTAATTATATCATATCGTGGCCTCAGCAAGTCTGTTGAAAACTTTCGAAAAACCTTTTCCATAGAAATTCATTTCTAACGATCGATGCTTAAAATAGTCCTTAGCTATAAATGTTTTTTACGAAAAAGTATCGGATTGGTCGGATTTTGTGCTAAACCGCTCCCAATGGTAACATTTCCTGGGCGTTAGCGTCAGAATTTAAGGCAGATTACATACTTAAGATAATCGCAATGAAACTTAATTGTTTTAATTGAAAAATAAGATAACGTCAAAAAAAATAAAGCATTTTACACAAACATTTCACATTAAATCTGGCTTTGAAATATTGCTCTCATAGCGCTCATTATAGTTTTACATTAAGCAATGGTCAGATATTTTAAAAAAACTTGATTATAATGATAAAGACATGTATTATACAAACAAATATGTTGTAGCTTTACAGATAATATCAGGTATCTATTGCATAATGTATTGTAGTAATTTGTTCCTTGCAATGACGTCGTAATAACGACATAGTATCGATACTGCATCCAACGATTACTAGCAGCACAGATAATACACAATCACTAATATTTTTTATTAATTAAGCTTGACATATTTCAGAATATCTCAGCAGCCTGCATTTATGCCTTAGCCTACAAGGCACCGAACAAAAGGCCCCGCCAGTCGAGGGGCAACACTCAGCCAAAAATAATATCAATTTACTGAAACCACTTCAGAATGGGAGGCCTCAAATGTTAAATTGCCTTCGATCTCCAAGTCCGTGTCTGATCCTCGGTACATATGAAAATGCATCGGACGCGTTGATACACGTCACCGATATCCCACTTAATTAATGACGTAAATGAAACCGGATTATATAATAACAACATAAATAACATTTAGAGCGCTTACTTTAATACCATTATTAATTGTTACCCTTATTATAATTAAACTAGAATATCGTAATCTGATATCTTACGTCTATAGTGACCTTTACGACTTCCCCCAAAGCGTATCCAGAACAACATGAACTCCAGACGTAAACAAATTCATGTCTATCAAACAAATATATATGAGAATTCGATGTTCCGAAGTGTCTAGAAACATTGGTTTATAACTTTGCTTTGTACGGAATAAATATTTTCGCTAAGTATGTACGAGTATTATGGCGTAATATGTATTTCGTTGTGATATTTTTTTTTATTTTTCGTTAATTATTAAAAACGAATTAATAGTTTTATTATCTTATGGATACTAGTGCTTTACCCGCAGCTTCGCTAGTGTAACAAACCTATCTAAGCCACCTACAATTAGTAATTAAGAAGATTTTTAAATATTTCATATTAATAGTATTTTTAATTTATTTTATTTTTTTCCTCATATTTAATTGATTTTGTTATAATTTAAAAATGACTATGTCGTAATTATTTTCTATATATTTTTAAGTTGGCAACATCGTATTTTTAGAAAAAGTGGTAAAGAGAGTTGTATCAGTTAGGAGCTAGCTAGATTTTATTTATTATAATCAATTTATATCCTGTATTTGTTATCCGGTTTTGGTTTTTTTTAGCTATTGTGTCATCAATAAAAATATGTACTTATGTATATATGTAATAATTTTATGACCGAACACTTGTATATTAAAGAACTGAAATTAGAATTAGGCTTAGAGGTTAAAAGGCGTAACCAATAATTGCGGGTTCAAATAAAGGGTAAAATCGTGGGAAGACCTCCTCGTCGGTAGGTAACCACGTACCTTAGGCATGAATCGGGGGTTGTGCATTGAAGCAGCATGGTAGAATAACTACAAATCTCAAGGAACGTTAGCCCAGCAGTGGGATACAGGCTGTTTCTTTTTCTTTTCACTTTAAAAATATCACTAAGAACTAAAATTTGTTTTACGAAAAGATAGATGTGCTAAAACATTTTTTCTCACATTCAATTTCTCGTTCTGATTAAATTCTTTGCAGTTACACTCCCCGAGGACAACCCTCTTCGCTATGAATTACTTTTGTGGTTGATTTCCTTTTAACCTTTGAGTTCTGATGAAAATTTATCTTTGGTACGAAAATACTGGAAGAAAATCCCTCCTTTATCTATTCGTTAGGGAGATATTATGATATTGATTGACCTCTATCAAATTATATTTATAATTTATTCATTATATAAAAAGGGTCAAAACCAATTAATGTCCCACAGCTGGGTAAAGAACTCTTTTGAAAGGAAAGTTTGCTCACGATTTAGACCACGATGCTCCATTGTGTATTGTTAGACACAATACAGCATATCGAAGTGTTTCACTCGACACATGCGACATCCTATACCGACGAGCATGAGATGAAGTATAAAGACAAATTAGGCATTTAAAACTCAATTGTGCGTGTCCGGATTCGAATCTGCGATTTTCAGTTAAGACGGAGTTCTCTCCTCTAAGTCGTCATACCTCAAACAGTGGTTTAAAAAAAATTAAATTTCGTATAAATAAAAAAATATTAAATTACATTTCTTTAATAGTACAAAATTAAGTTTAAATGAAGCTGTAAAAATAAATAATTAACTATGTGTATTAATTTGGTGGTGGTAGGGCTTTGTGCAAGCTCGTCTGGGTAGGTACCACCCACTCATCAGATATTCTACCGCAAAACAGCAATACTTGGTATTGTTGTGTTCCGGTTTGAAGGGTGAGTGAGCCAGTGTAATTACAGGCACAAGGGACATAAAATCTTAGTTCCCAAGGTTGGTGGCGCATTGGATATATAAGCGATGGTTGACATTTCTTACAATGCTAATGTCTAAGAGCGTTGGTGACCACTTACCATCAGGTGGCCCATATGCTCGTCCGCCTTCCTATTCTATAAAAAAAAAAAAAATTTTATCACGCGGTATTTATAATAAATAAGCGTGAAACTTCAGCATAAATAATGAATGTGTTCGACTCCGCATCCCCGAGCATTCAATTCTATAATTAAATCACGCAGATAATTACATATACCAATCAATAAGCTTATAAGTCTACTATATACAATCACTATACTATTGTGTGCGAAATTATATTGATGATAAAAGGCTTGGATGACTACGCTTTCGAATTTCATTCAAAATTGCAAGCAATATGAGCTTAATATATAATATAACATGACGATGTATGATGATGTCGTCTCAAGGGAGACTAGTAAACTGGGCAGGAAATATTATAGTGCACAAGTGTGTTCGCAAACACAGCTGCTCTCTCTTATTCCTATGGCGCAGGGCCAACGGCTTAACGTGGTTTCTGAGACACGGGAGTGTACCCATTTCCATGTTCGAGACTCCAGATGAGATTTTTTCGACCCAAAACGAAAAACCCAATTGCTTTTTATTGGCTCAAGCTAGAGTGTTAACCTTGACAAAACCATTTAAAAAATTTACTATTTCCACTTGCAATTTACTAAAGAATACTAATTATTAAATAAAACCGTTACTGCAATCGTAAACCTGTAATATAAACAATAATTTCGTTGTGTTTTTCCTTGTTTTAAAAACGTCTTATAACAATCGACATAAAACTCTGACGTCACCCTCCGCTCTTGGATAGGGGAAAGTATATTTTGATAGACATTGGGACCAATTTATTTAGACCCGTGCATTTGTACTGTTTTCATTAAATCCAAGTATGTTCCTTTACGAAATACCATTAGGGGGGCTCATCAGCGATGGTTAAGGAAATTCTATGTAGACTACATCTTTAGATAACTTTTCCAAGGTCAGCTGTGAAGGTCATGTTGTGTCTACTTTGTTCTAAGGAATTTACCTTATCTAGATACAAACTGACTTGCCATGTAATATGCGGAATATATTTTTTGAAAAAAACATTCATTATTTCTTTGCTTTTATCCCATTTATATGACGACCATTAATGATTCAAAAGACAGTGTTTTCTGCAACAGACGCACAGACCGAATATTTTTACAGGTATAAAATGAAATGACAAATATTAAAATAGATAAAATTATGCATATCATTTAAAATTAGTGTTTAAATTAACATTAATATGAATAATAAATAGCGCACATATTATTAACCAATAGTAATTAACGGCCTTAGCGTGTGATTACTTAAAAATGCTGTATCTTCTAACTTTTCAATGTCATGACTTGACATAAAGAACGAAATCAGAATTTAATTAAACTACCGCACACACACATACAAACACACACGCGCACCTTTATACCATTACTTTCTTAGTGATAAATATTGTAAAGCCGTTGTGTGATTACAAAACGCTTTCGTATAAATGTATAACGTGTAAACGCGTATATATATACATTTTTTTCCGAACGTCCCTAAATTTTCTTTACTTTTACACTGATCTATTACAATATAATTCGTAAATAAATGGCATCACAAACAAAATCCCTTTTATATAGAGATATAGTTCTAGATTAACTGGTTCGCGTTTCAATGGTCGCATTAAGAGTTCTAAAGATTGGAATCAATTAAAATACAATTGACCCCAACAACGTAAGGGCTCGTGAAATAGCACCACGACATGTTCTGATAACCTCTTGATAACATGGCGATGCAATTCAATAAAACACAGTAACAAATTTATTTAAATCAATTTGAAATCGTATTGCCATTATATAAAAGGTGTTTTTTATGTTATAGGTAGGCGAACGGGCAAATGAGGTATCTGATGGTTACACGTCATGTGGGCTTACCATGTCATCAAATTATTGCAGTGAGAGAACAAAGCACATCTGTGTTTACACACACTGCACATATATTTTGCGCAGTCGGCTTCTAGTACTACAGCAAGAATGAGAAAGGCTGCCGTAGTTGAAATCGTTAAGAAGAACACGATCATCGGCGTCTAGACAACTTGACGTGTACCAGAAATTTCTGGAATATTTAAATATAATGAGTACGATAAAAAGTGTGGCATTGTGAGATCTGAAACGCCAAATAATCTGACTGAATACGAGCGGAACGATTGATATATTATAATGAATTTAATATGATTTATTTATAACTTAATAATCTATTCTTAGGTTATAAGCCGTAATCTTGATTTCAAACCCGATAATGGAAGAGCAGAGTTTCATAGCACAAGCAAATCAGTTGCGTAAAACCAGCTCCAACCACTTTTCTTACATATCTATACTAATATACTTTTTTTTTCACCGCGACTTCGCCACCGTGGAATTCGGCTTGTGACATTTGCTATTTTAACTTAATTTATATATATATATATTAGAATTTGAAATAGGAATTGTTGATCCTATTATTATTTTTATGCATTACTTAATTATGCACATAAAATATTTAAATTGGGTAATTCGTAAATAGCTTAAAAGATACAGTTATTTTGAAACCACAGCGAGACACTCCAATTTTATATTTTGTATTATACAAACCCGGGCAAACACCACTGAATTTTCATGTGCTTAATTTGTGATTATAATTCATTTCGTGCTATAAAAAAAGGAAGATGTGATGAAGATGGTGAAGGAAAACATCGCGAGGAAACCTGAATGTGTCTAATTTCACTAAAATTCTGCCACATGTGTATTCCACCAACCCGCGTTGGAGCAGCGTGGTAGAATAAGCTCCATACCTTCTCCTCAAAAAGGGAGAGGAGGCCTTAGCCCAGCAGTGGGACATTCACAGGCTGTTACTGTAATAAACCTTTACATAAGATTTACAAATACATAACAAATAATGTTAAAAAATATATAGCGAATCTTAATATAGAAACGAATTCTTTGTCTCAGGAAACCATTGATTTTGCGGAGTCTGAAACTTCAATATTTCTACCACTTTTGTCGTTTATACAATGATAGTCGCTGATTATATCAAAGTTATACATAAGATGATGTGATTTTTTTCTTTCAAACGTCAAATCAATCAAATTAATGATGACGGAAAAAAAGAAATTATAAATGGAAAAACCAAATCATATTGACATGTCATATTAATGAGATCTTTATTAAATAAAATACTTTTTTTAACTATTTTAAAACACATTAACTTTGATTAAAAATGTCTGTGAAAAATAACTAGTATTACTATTTAAGTTTCGTTTTACTAAGCAATGTCATTTGTTGTCTATGTTTGCTAATCTATTCGGTTTTTTTTACAATATATTGTGCATACAGTAATTGACTGTTCAGCCAACCAAAAAAATACCTAACAATTGAATTTGGTTTGACAAACTAAAATAATAGTTATAGAAAATAGTGTATATGTATTGTATATACATGATATCCGAACAATTTATCCGAGAATATTATTGATTTTGTGAAACCTGCAAAGCTAAGAGCTCGTGAAATATTAAAATCCGAGTAATCGTATTACGTATTTTGACGCTATAAATAAAATTAATGTTATATGTATTTTCCTTTGTTATATTATAATTCTGAAAGTGTTTTTTTTATATTATAGAATATATATATACGGACGAGCGTATGGGCCACCTGATGCTAAGTGATCACCAACGCCCATTGGTTAACATTTCTTACATTAGCATTGTAAGAAATGTTAACCAACTCTTACATTGTCAATGCGCCACCAACCTTAGGAACTTGATGTTATGTCCCTTGTGCCTGTAATTACACTGGCTCAGTCATCCTTCAAACCGAAACACAACAATACTAATCATAATACTACAATACACTAGAATATCTGATGAGTGGGTGGTAACTACCCAAACGAACTTGCAAAAATCTTCAACAACCGATCATGATGAAATTTTGCATACATGTAGGGTACAGAAAATAACATAGGGTACCTTAGACCTCCCCCTCACACGCAAGCCAAAACTAGTATGTAATAAACTTAGTTAGTCTTTTTTTATATTTCATATATGCAAACATATATAAGCAAATATATATGAACCCGTAATATACTTTACAGCGAGTTTTAAGGGGCACGGAAACTTTTTTGCGCTATTTTCGTAATATTCCAGCCGCTTTCTATAACGTAAAGTGGTCAGGCACCCTGAGCTACACGTAAGGTTAAGGGGAAGACTCGAATATACTCGAGTCAGAATGTCTTTGATGAACGAAGATTTTATTGGGACGAGTTTTCGCTTCGTAGTTACGAAATTGGTAAAACGCTCGTGCATCCGAAAATATGTGAAGCTGCTCTTAAATCATTTATGTCTAGTTGATGGTACCACCAACTCATCACATCTATCGCCGCAAATAAAATGTCTGGAAGATATCACGAAATCATAAGCCTGTATATAAAAATCTATATTTTTTATATTAAACATTTTCTGTATATTGTGTATGTTTGTGAAGTACAATTAAGTATGTTAATAATAATAATAAATTCCTTCAATAACTATCAATTTCGATGTTTCAGATCTCTTTGTTCAAGCTCACATTTATTGTTATCATAAAGAAAATCTATTCCATTTAACTTCAGTAACAGCCTGTGAATGTCCCAATGCTGGGCTAAGGCCTCCTTTTATTCAACGTTATTTAAAATAGTACAATATTATCTTAAAAAACCAATTACAAGTTTCAGACACCTCTTGTTCTTGCCATTATGCTATAACTTGTTGGTACACATGTTGCATATGTTCATTCGACTGACGCAGATTTCCTCACGTTGCTGTCCATCACAGCCGTTATGTTATGTTATATTAAAATTATATTTATTTTTTATGTTAAATAAAAACTTTAACAAAATATAAGATTATATTATATACGAAAAAAATAATATGCCGATTTAATTCGCATATTAAAACTAATTTTATAAGCTAGTTATCGCCCGGCTTCACTCATATCTTAGGGGTGTTTTCAATAATGTATCCTAAATCTATTTCTCTACTGGTGGTAGGGCTTTGTGCAAGCTCGTCTGGGTAGGTACCACCCACTCATCAGATATTCTACCGCAAAACAGCAATACTTGATATTGTTGTGTTCCGGTTTGAAGGGTGAGTGAGCCAGTGTAATTACAGGCACAAGGGACATAAAATCTTAGTTCCCAAGGTTGGTGGCGCATTGGATATGTAAGCGATGGTTGACATTTCTTACAATGCCAATGTCTAAGAGTGTTGGTGACCACTTACCATCAGGTGGCCCATATGCTCGTCCGCCTTCCTATTCTATAAAAAAAAAAAAGTATCCCTGATGACGTGTATGCAAAGTTTCATGGTTTTCGGTGCAGCAGCAGTTCAGTTAAGACGTGAAATCATAACAAACAAACAATGAATAAACAAACGAACTGGACAACTAAAGTGAGTTAAGAAGACGATTAACTATTGAGTGTCCTATAGGTTCTTGGTAGAATCTATATCTACTGGAGGTTACTTAATTGTATATATTATTTCATTTAATCCTGTAACGTATTGTAATTCAAAAGTAATGTCCTCCAGACCGATTTCGGCCACGACGGCCAATCTCAAGAGAGATTAGTCAATTACGCAGGAGCACAAGTGTGTGCGCAAACACAGGTGCACTCTCTATTCCCTAACTCTCATAATACGATGGGACGGCAATCCGCACGACCGGAAAGAGTCCAGGCGCAGGACCTGGGTTTACGTGCTTTCCGAGGCATGGGAGTGTACACAGTTCCAACTTCCAGACTCCGGACTGCTACTGAGATTTTTTTGCCAGAAAACCCCATTAACTTTTTATTGGCCCGACCTAGGAATTGAACGCAGGACCTCCGGGTCTGCAGCCTTACATCAAGCCACTAGACCAACGAGGCAGTCATTGATGATTCAAAAGTACTAACAGGAAATTATTATATTTTATACATATTAAGTATATAGCTAAAAAATTGTTATAATATAAGTGTAATAAAATATCATAACAATAACTAGAAACCAAAAAAAGGTTATATATCTTTCAACTATATTCAGCTTTCAGCTAGCCTTCATCAAATTTAATTATATTTGAAGAATAAATTGTTTTAATATATATTTTTGCTTTAAATCTATAGAAGTATATGATCTTCGCCTTAATTTGGTTCCAAAAATAACAAACTTTTGATCGGCAGCAGGCGCGCGCGCTGATCGCTTGCGTATCGATCGATTGATTTACGCATAGAAAACCCTAACAATTTCAGCATAAACACCAAGGATTTTACACGCTAAACACAACCATATATCAAGAGCCATAGAATAAAAATTATCTCATTTAACAAACGAGATTAAAAAAGTTGCAAATTAGACTGTATCACTTGTGTAAAGAGTTCAAATTACTTCGAACACAGTTTAATACGTACGAAGCTGATGCCAATCGCGTAACGATCAATATTCAACTATATTCGTATATGCTTTAAGTAGCTATTAGCATGGTCACACGGTAATGCTTTATAGATGCGAGTGTGATTTAAAAGCCGTGATAGCCATGTGTTTTCGAGCTAGGTCTTTGAAGGGAACTACAAATATAGTATGTTTGAAAAAACTGCCAGTTCACAGACATTCTTTTTTTAAACCATTCAAACAGTGTCGTCGATATCAATTAAAAGAAAAAATATATATTGTTGGTTGCTTTTCAAAATGGTTAAAATCAAATAAACCTTATTAATAACTAGTTTGCCCGCGTATGAGGGGGGGAGACGCAGGTACAGATACCCTTTTTTTCTTATCCATAACCTTGACAACGTGTATGCAGAATTTCACGATGATCGGTTTAGGAGTTACACGTGAAAGCGTCACAAACAAACTCACTTTCACATTTGTAATATTATAACTTGGATTCATATTTTACATAATTGTATGTACATATAATGCTTTAATGACTGTCATGTGAATGTCAACGACGGCACTGAAAACTGATCAAGCGCAATATCGATAAGCTTACGTGCTTTCCGAAGCGCGGGAGTATAAACATTGCCTTCTCCTAATCACTGGACTACTATTGAGAGGATCTTTCTCGACAAAATAACTAAATAATTTTATAATTAAAGTTATTTTTTCTACATAATGGATACCATCATAAAGGTAATCTGGAGGGCCAGCGGGTGACGTGGGGTCTTACCCTCTTTCGACGCGGCATCTCGCCATGCCGTCCTCCTTAAGGGTGACTAAAATAGGATACGCAAATTCACGGTGCCAGAAAGCTTAACAAAACTACTCCATCACTAACCGTAATTGTCGTAAAAGTGTACTGAAGAGTATTTTGTTAAACACAACCATCAACTTTGTAAGCGTCACCTGGTGATGGGATATGGTGGCGTGGAACCTCACTTGCTAAATATCCCAACGAGGAACTGCGTCAGGCAGGCTGGCTGTAAAAGCCTGTCCAATAGATTCTATGCAGTTCACAGACTTCAAAAAAAGGTATACCGGCAAGAGAAGCGAAATAACTACTTGGATTTGCTTAATCCTACTAATAATATAAATGCGAAGCATGTGAAAATAGATGGATCTTTGTTACTCTTTCACAAAAAAACTACGGAATGGATTTGGGTGAAATTCGACGTAAACACATAACACCTGCCCCCACCCCTCTTCACACGTGAGCGTAACCAATCAAATGTATTTTTTCAAGTAAGCTTTACAATAAAGCCTTGTTGAGTTATTTCATAAATCGAATTTTAGAGCCTATTCTTTTTTAAATGTCATTTTCTGTATAATATCCTTATAAGGCGTAATTATTTTATATATAGGTAATAGTCAATAGCTTAGTCAATATAGTATAAGAATATATTGGTGTGGCCTTTTAGGTCAAAAACCAGGGTTTTACAATGAATTATATTTAACTAGGAAAGTGGAAAGGCGAGCTGAATGAAATCGTGAGTTCCCATCCTAGCCAGTACAATTACTATTGTTCAAACGAAAACGAACTCAAAGCATATAAAATTAAAGTTGGTTTTTATATTTGGAGTTATACTTCTTAGGGCTATCACACACTCGCGATAGGGGCGTCACGATTTTTACTTTTTTATCTCGAACACGACAAAGGTGAGTGTGCTTAAGACGTCAAGACGGTTTAAAAAAACAGCAATGTTCCTTAGGCATTTATACTAACTTTAGTTCACTTAACCCATGCTAATAAATGAGAACACGTGTTATTTGTATATGACAGACATAATATAATGGCCTTGCAACTAACTAAAAAATAAATCTTTTTCGGGTTCAGTCAAGACTTGAAGACGCGCTGTAATCAATAATTACATAAGTATTTAATCGATGTACTTAAGGCGAATGAATCGTGGATTTTAACAAATTTAAAAAATATTACCTTTTAAAAAAAAATGTATAATTTAAAATGATACTATTTATGAATATTAAAAGTTTCTGCATAAATTTTTTACTTCTGTCACATCACACGGGTATTTCTGCCCCGTTATTCGAGTTGCATTTCTCTTTTTTGCTTTTAAAATATTCATTGTACACGCACAGGCACACATACACAGGTATCATACACACCCAGCCGCCATTCTTTCTGGAGAGTAAAAAAGTACTTAGGTATCAAATTTTTGCCGAAAATCAGACCCTCTTCTCACAACTTTTAAAGAGACACAAAATATTCATAAGAGACCTATTTAAAGCTTATATTTTTAGAACTGGCTGATACTACTTTGAATGAATGAATAAAAAAATAAAAAAACATCTAGTGGTCCTTGATGCAAGATTTCGAGTCAGATTCCTTTAAAGCCCAAAGACTGATTGTGAGTTCTATGTCGACTTTTGCATTCCAAGAGACCTTTTTCAATAACCCAAAGAAATTTGAGATTAAAGAATTTGAGCCTTAAGTGCTTGGAATAAAAATCGATTTCTATTAAATAAATACGACATCGAAGATTCGCGGATTTTAAGCTGCCTGTCCACCGGATACGAAGCAGACTTATAAATATGCAAGCGAACGGAACACTTATATTTTGATAATCATCACAAAAATCAACAATGTATATATCATATATTACTAAAACTATTCTTTTATATGAACTTACTATTACTAACAAAAGCCTATGTTACATTTATATAACACGACAAGCATAGTGCAATATATTTATAAACGGAATTATATATTGTATTTACACAAATTATGTAAAATATAATTCTATTCCAGCTTATAATAAGTATGTAAGAGAATACATAGAGCAAATAACACAAGAGAATAAAGAAAATAACAATCTTAAATTGTGAAAATTCACACACGTTTTACAGCCATAGATGAGAAAAGTGATATTATTGCTTCAAAAGTTCGCAGGACGACATTGTTATACATGTCTTTGACTTCAATTTTGCATCTTATTGCCTAAAATATAAGGTTGATTTATACTCGCATACAAGCTTCAAGGTCTTTGGTTCTTCGCACGATTTTTATTTGATTTTATAAGAATCAGTAAAAGCTCTATACGTCTTACGTTTCATGTTTAGGAATGGAACTCATAGACTTTGTGTACATAATAGAATAATTAGAAATACAAAACGATTTGCCGTATAAATTGTGTTTGTCTATTGGTAAATTATTGTTAGTATTTAATAGCTCATTAGAATTAAGAAGTTTGAATATAATATATATCAATAGACAAGTTATTATCTATACCAATATAATAAACGCGAAAATAACTCTGTCTGTTCGTCACGCGTTTACAGCCAAACAAGTAAATCACTGAGCCGATTTGGATGAGATTTTATATGAAGCAAGTTTGAGTCCCAAGGGAAGATTAGGCTTTTTACACCTAAAACCTACCCCTTTCTCTAATAAGCAGATACAGACGCGGGTAAAGACGCGGGTGAAAACTAGTTCTATATAACGGTATTATTATCCTAACTAATTGTATACATTCGAAAGTTTGTTTATTTATAACACTTTCAGGTCATAACTCCTCAACCAATGATAATGAAATTTTGCATACACATCGTCAGGAGTATAAAAAATGAGATACCTAACAGCATAACGTGGGCGGAAACTTCTATACATCCATCAACGCACAAGGCATACCGCAGGAAAGACAAAATATATATATAATAAAAAAGATCTTTTCTTCTTAAAATCAAGGACAAAGAACGTTTGATAAAGTACAACTAAATACATTATTTTATTTTTATTATTATATTTGTAAAAAATACTAAGGAAATAATGTGAAACAAAACGAAATCTAAACCAAAATTTGTTTATGTATTTTTCTTATATGTTCTTATTTTATTTTTGATAAGTAGACGAAAATGTTCCATATAATTATAGGTTAAAATCAATATATTCTTTATTAATGTAGGTCTTGTTACAGTATTAAATTAATACAGCTACCACCGGTTCAGAATATAGATTCTACCCTAAGAATAAATTGCCAATACAAGAATACGACGCCAAGCTTGGGATGAGGAACATCTTACATCCCAAGATTGGCGTCGTACTCTGAAGTTACTCTTGAAATTTGCTGCTAATTGGTGCAAAGTATAAATGCTTGGGGGAAATTGACGATGAATGGGTTCTGCCCAACCAAATGAGCGTGCCTCCAAAGAATTGATACCTGAAGGTTGCTCCCGCGCCCAGATGAGCTGAGATATGATAAATTCAAAATATGATGATGAAAGGCTCTTATTATCATGACCAATAAGTGTCAATGGCGTTATGGTTTACGTGCCTACCGTTATATAAGTGGCAGATTCGATCCTGACACTTACACTATTGTCGTCCTCATTCCTAAAACACACTCATACCTCTTAATTGGAGAAGTAAATAGGAATATTAGTAAAGCCTTTAAAAGTGGATAACTTCTATTCGTTATAAACAATTGTTATTGTTATTTTTGAACGTTTAAATATATAATTATATTATAAGCTGAAATGTCACTATTTGTAGCTTAGATCCGATGCCACTGTTCAAGAGCAAATGTAACATACCAACCGATGGTCCATTCACTCGCTTCCTACTATCAATGAAAATAGATTCTCAATTGTTCTTTGTGTAGTCAAAGCTACACACATACGCAGTTCTTTGTAGTTGTACTCGTATCTGAATTCGTTTGTACGGTAGTGTGAAATATCTTCTCGGTGCTAATAGGCTATCAATTTTAAAAGCAAACCAAACTTTCCCGGTGCGAGACGAGTGCTATTCATTGTTTTAATTTCACCTAAAACGGGCGGATTCGATAAACTTTTAAATTAATAGAGCTTGATTTTTCACCGGCTTCGATAGAGTGAGCATTGTTTTTAATTTCGTCGGATATTTTTCTGTTTCTACATGTTTCTATAAATTGATTATTTTATTTACGTTGTCTTATTTTATTTATAAAAAACCGTTTATGTTTTATTAACCACATATAAAATAGATCTTTACGGTGAAGGAAAACATCGTGAGGAAACCTGCATGTGTCTAATTTCACTGAAATTCTGCCACATGTGAATTCTACCAACCCGCATTGGAGCAGCGTGGTGGAATAAGCTCCAAACCTTCTCCTCAAAAAGAGGAGAGGAGGCCTTTAGCCCAGCAGTGGGACATTCACAGGCTGTTACGGCATATAAAATAGATCGTTATTATTTCAATGACCAAATTTTATTAGATACAAGATTAGAACTTTTTTAAATTAGGTGTAAAATTTTTATTATTTTTACAAATGGGCCACCTAATATTTTGTGGTAACCACAACAAGATATTATGTCGCTTGTGCCTTTAGTTACAATAGCTCCCTTATCCTTCAAACCGCAACACAACAGTAATAAGTATTGCTGTTTGGCGGTAGTATAAATGGGAAGTGCATGGTGCCTACCCAGTTGACCTTGTACCCTCCTTGCACTATTAGGCTTAAGGCCAACTCCACATTTTAGAAGGCTTGGAACTAATTCCATCACGTTGCTCCAATGTCAGTTGTTGGATACTATTAAATTTTCACCTGACACATGGAACGCCGTCACCGCCAAGCACGAGATGAATTAAAAGCACATACAATTTCAATGTAGCACCATTCATTCCAATGAAGTCTGCACACTTTAGCTAAATTAAATTATATTTTATCCAATAATAAGAAGTACCGTATTTATGGCGATCCGAGTTAACAATGGGTCGGGTGGGGTCATCAACCCGGTCACGGGGTCACGGCGAGGGCACACCATTGTTTTATGGTCCAAGGAAATGTCATTAGCCTAGTTCTAGACAGCTCTAGATAGGTTGAGGCTTAAATAGATCGTACCTTAAGGCTGTGATGGACTTACTTTAAATTGTGTAATGTAATATTATTAAACGCATATTACTTAAGTATACGTATCACATATATATTGTATTATTTACTTAAAGTTGTATTTGTAAATAAGGAACTATAATCTATGCAATATTATAGATTATATAAAAGAGTGAAGTTTGTATTCGATGATTTTCATTTAGGATATGTAAATTTAGTTCCAAGATGGCCCAAAGGTAAGAACGCGTGAATCTTAACCGATGATCGTGGGTTCAAGCCCGGACCAGCACCACTGAATTTTCATGTGCTTAATTTGTGATAATAGTTCATCTCGTGCTTTATGGGGAAGGAAAACATCGTGAGGAAACATGCATGAATCTAATTTCACTGAAATTCTGTTACATGTGTATTCCACCAACTCGCTTTGGAGCAGCGTTGTGGAATAAGCTCCAAACCTTCGCCTCAAAAAGGGAGTGGAGGCCTTAGCCCAGGAGTGGGACATTCACAGACTGTTACGAGTACGAGAAATTTAGTCATATATGTTTGATATATTTATTATGATTGATGAAAAAAAGCTACTGAGTCTCTTGTCGGTTTCTTCTAAGTAAAATCTACATTCCGATCGAGTGGGGTTGTTTTTTTTTCTTAATTTAACTTACTCTGAAAATACGTATCTATAAAATCTGTAAAGATAATAATATATTAGAAAATACCTGAAATGTTAAGAATTAATTATTTATTATATTATTATTTTTATAGTATTTTTATATTCATGAAATTTTAAAATGTAAAAAAAAAAATTAAGTTAGAATCGGCTTTGATATGTTACCATCATAGAACCATCATTGGATTTCACTTCAAAAGAATAATATACTGAGAACATTTAATGCATATTACTTCATAATTAATGACATATAAAAACGCTAGCATAAAGTAAGATGTTACGTGTGAGATCAAAGACATTTAAAAGGATCAAGATTTATTAAGATTGGCTGATACCAGAATACAGCACAATAGAATTGTTAATGTATTAATAAAGTTAACGCATGATACGAAACACATAACTCGTGTAAAGGTACTGACACACGTGTTCCGTTGATCACGGATGCTAGTAATTATTACTTGTAACGTGAATGAAAATATTGCTATTAAAATGCTTCAAATGTGTTGTAGCGTAAACAGTAATATCTACTATTGTTGTGTACCGGTTTGAAGGTTGAATGAGGCGGTGCAACTACACGATACGAAGATTTTATGTATCTTCGTTCCTAAGTTTGGTAGCCCATTCGTGATGGCATGGTTAATACTCCTTAGCACCTGTCTATAGACGATGGACCACTTACCATCAGGTTGCACATTTGCCCGTCCCCTTACCTTTTTATAGAAAAAAAAGCTTGATCAAGTCTACCTTTATCTAAATCCTTACGCGTGTATAAATACATTATGGGTTTTTTTATCATATAAAAAAAATATCATAATTAGTAGAAAAACCTTATATGGGGTAAGTGTAATAACATCAATATTGTCACGTTATCTGATTGATACAAATATTGCTTTTATAAAAAAATATAATGTTTATGCAATACACTAAATAAATCAAATATTCATCAGCTTGCATGTACAGCACATATTATGCACTCAAATTCGAATTTTACTGTCATAGCAGCTTGTCTTATAGCACATTTCAATTTTTTTATGTAATCAGAGATGTCTATAATATACAAGGATGTATTAAGAACAATGTTTTACTTTGAAAATTATTCCTTATTATTTTAAACGTAAACAGCGTGATGCGCGCCACCTTTAGTATTACGATTGAAAACGCCACGTGAGTTCCAAGAACAAATATAAAATGTTTCAATCCAAAACAAACATCAAAATTCAAAATTTCAAAGTGGATGTCCCACAATGCTGCTCCAATACGGTTTCTGGACATATGATTTCCTCACTCAGCTTCCTCTTACAATACGAAGTCAATTATTTTCACATTTCCTTGTTATTTGATCTTCCTTACTCACATAAAAATACCCGACAGTTGTGCTTTGATCCATGACAGTTTCCTTAAAGATTTTGCGTAGAATTAGCAAGTAATTTTGTGTAATTTAGAAATAGATCGAGGAGTTATCATTGCAGCACTGCAAGGTGCAGTTGTGCTAACAGTCGCCTATTCAGTCCCCGCTCATTGCATTATATAAGTAGATACTTGATTGTCGTTGCCAATAAGGTTTTATGTATTTCCTGATGCTTAATACAGAATGTAGAATGAGATACACTTCTTTGCCCTGATTATAAAATGTATATGTACATAATATATTTGTGTAGAGCCAGTGCTTCTAGCGTATCGTTCCATGAAACCATTACTCCAAATAAATTATTCATTTACGCAAATGTGATATTTTACGCTTAAATCGCAAAGTTCATTGAACTATTAAATGCTATGTCCCATTGATTTCATTGCTGGATAAGTACTCAATCGTTGCCTACCCGCCTGATCATGTTTCTGTATATAATTTCAATTTATTTTGATATGGAACATCTATTGGCGCGCTTTGGGTAAAACCAACTGGTATGCCGTGAATTCAAACAATATGCTCTCTTATGCCGCCATTACCTCAGTCTTCACCGCCGCGTTGTACCTTATGTTTACCTAGCATATATTATGGACTTCGTTGCTCAATATTTCTTTAATAATAGAAAATATATATCTGCGTTATTAACGTTCCATCTTTTGATTTTTCTGTTCCATATTTATATATTGGCTTTAATTATATCAATAATATTTTAAATGTTTAATATCTGCCGGGTGTCTCATGGCGGCCACCTTTTTTTACATTTGACTACCCGCATGGTGGACAATTAAACTGATTAACTTTAAGGTACCTACGTTACGAATTTATACGGGTCAGTACTAATACAGATAACACTTTAAATCAATACGAAAGCAATCTGACATTAATAATGTTCAGGATTTACTGAATAGTTTTGGATAATATACATTGAAATTATTCAAATTAGAACGAGCTTTGGCTTAAGATTAATTTACACACAGTTTGTCGTTACACATATCTATTTATATCCACACTTGGTTCGATAACATCGCAAGCGATCGAACAATTTTCATCATAACTTTATATTTAAAACCCGTCAGCTGCCAAACCTTTTGTTAATTTTGGCGCGCTTTACGATCGACTATAAATCCGCCATGTTGGCGACGACGACGCAAGGTGGCCGCGGTTAATGACGAAAAGGGCGCGAAATATTATACTGCCCGTTATTTTGTATTTAACGAAACTAATATTATATAGTTTACTGACAAAGTATTCTAAAACACGATATATTTTAGATGACCACTCTATATATCTAATTCATATTTTTTTTTAATTATTTAATTCCTAATTCGAGTTTTAATGAACGGTCTCTGGACATCGATTAAATGTCGAACAGCGTCTATTTTAGAACAGATAAGAAATGATATTTTTGGTATTTTAAACTAAAATAGTTTCATTTTGCAGTGATGGTTATGAAACTTATGTTTTATTTATCAGCGACTTTATTTGGATTATATGAACTGAGTGCATGTTTATGTAATTCTCAATATATATTATTGTTACACACACAACCACAGTAAAAGAAAAATACAAAGAAACCTATCCATAGTAGTTTTCCATCATTTTAAACGTTAAAAATATTCAATCGTTGAAAAAACGAATTAATAAACAAGCAAATAAATCAAAAACGTAATTACCACGAGTACTTTTATATTTATTCGTAATCAAGAGCCAATAAATACCAAGTTCAGAACACTGAATCTTTAAATGCGCCTTTAATGATCGCCACATGAAAAGCCAAGCCGATACATTAAATGTTTGTTTAGAGATTCAACCGCGCTACCGAGATTTAATACCTGGAGTATTTATACATGCGGATGAGAAATGCGGCCGGAATTATGCTGGGATTCTAACAATAGCCCTCCAGTAAATGTTATTATCTCAGCAATATATCTGGAATAAATTTATTTATGCGAAACGATGGAGTATTTATCTATTATTTATAAATCCACTTTTTTATAGTATATTACGGACGAGCATGGGCCACGTTATGGTAACCATCGCTTACATCGCCAATGCGCCACCAACCTTGGTAACTAAGCTGTTACATTATTTTGGTCATATGGCGCGAAGGCAGCCTGACAGTCTAACAAGCTGATGGTGCTTGACAAAGTAGAGGTGAAAAGACCAAGTGGCCGCTGCCCCACACGGTGGTCGGACCAAATTACCAACCTCACTGGTCTCTAAGTGACCACAGCCTTGAGGAAAGCTGAGGACAGGACGGACTGGAGAAAATTCACAGAGATTGTGACCCAGACCCTTGATAAGAGTGGACACGACCTTTAGCAAAGAAGCAAACGACCAAGAGGAAGACATCGCCAATGCGCCACCAACCTTGGTAACTAAGCTGTTATGTTTCTTGTGCCTGTAATTACACTGGCTCATTCACCCTTCAAACCGGAATACAACAATACCAAGTACTACTGTTTTGCGGTAGAATATCTAATGAGTTGTTGTTTCGGCTGATCATCATATCGAACATATGATGATAATGATATGTTTGTAATATTGGGCAATCGAGATTGGTTGCAAGTAGGTTTCATACCTTTTTAAATACAAATTTTTCTCCATCCTTCTAGCTGTGATTTAGTGCGGGAATAAACTTAAAATGCTTAAAGAAGAATAGGCTGAACCAATCACAGTTTTAGAATTTCTTTCCCGTTTTATAGCAAATTTTATATTGTGTATTGTCTAGCGTATACTGTCAAGTATAATAAATATATAACAGCCCATAAATGCCTCACATATGAATCCCCATTTCTTCAGAAGAGGGGAAGCATAGTCCACGCTTTTACAGTACTAGTTTGTGAATACTCATGGTAGAAATTCGTCTGACACTTGCAGGTTTCCTAACAATGTTTTTGTTTACCGTTGAACACGAATTGAATTATATATATAAAGCTAGATTTTGAATCCACGCTCTTCTGATAAAATTCCGATGTCCACCAATGAACATTCAACATTTTGTGTAGTACTGCAAAAATTACAAACATGATACTTACAAATTTAATATCAATATATAAAAATAAAACTAATTAAAGTATAAAATCAAATTGAATATTGATTAAAAAAAATTTAAAAAATTATGATCGATAAAAATTGCCTTTTCGCTGCATGTGGATAAACATTAACTTACATTTGTAGAGTTGTGATAAAAAAAAATGTGTCAAAAAATATTTATTTTTATCACTAAGTAGTTAGTTAAACAAGCGATTATAATCTCGTTTGAATGTTACCACTATATAATAATAATGTCCTCCAGACCTATTTCGGCCACGGCGGCCAATCTCAAGAGAGATTAGCCAACTGTGCAGGAGATATTATAGTGCAGAAGTGTGTGCGCAAACACAGGTGCACTCTCTAGTCCCTAGCTCTCATAATCCGATGGGACGGCAACCCGACACGACCGGAAAGAGTTCAGGCGCAGGACCAACGGCTTTACGTCCTTTCCGAGGCACGGAAGTATACATACATCCAACTCTGGGCTGCTACTGAAAGTTTTCTGACAGAAAATCCCAATAATTTTTAATTGGCCCGACCTGGGAATTGAACCCAGGACCTCCGATCTGCGGCCTTACATCAAGTCACTTGACCAACGAGGCAGAGGCTGTATATATTATACTCTGAGGAATTGTACCTCGAACGGTGTAAAGTTGTTTGTCTACAAGAAACTTTTTGTCATAAAGCTGTGCTCTGACATGCCATAATTACATAATTTACGCTAATTTGAATGGTGGAACTGTGCCAACTTGTCAAATTGAAGGACATTCAGGATGGCTCATTGTTAGTTAAACCCTACATCCCGTTGTAAATTTCACTACTTATAATGCTACCAAGCTCTAGATTAGAAGGCAGCAATGTTATCTATTATAACTATATCTACACTAATATTATAAAGAGATAACATATGATTTTTTTGTATGTTAATTTGTAATGAATGAACGATAACTTCAAACCAATTTTAAAAATTCACAGATTAAATAATAATAATTTATCTGTGTTTTAACAATATACTTATGAAATTGAATTGGTGGAAAATAAATTTAACTAATAAGTTTTTTACAGTGTTTATATTTGGCGTTAGCTTTACATTTAATTTAATATATGATGATTCAAAAGTGCTTCCGAGAGTTAGTTGAATAAAAAATAATTTTGTTAGCATAAATTGATCGAAACAAAAGTTTTGATTTTTTAATGCTACTTATAAGAAACTAAACTTAATTACGTAACCAAGACGCTATCTCCATAATCTTTCCAGTCCCACCTTTTCTTGTTTAATAAACAATGTGCTACGCACAAAGGAAAGTGACCTCATTTATTCCAAAAAACAAAAAGGTTGCAAGCGTTAACGAAATTTCTCTATTATGCGAAACAATTGAGTGCGGACCATGGAGGGTGGTCACCCGACCGTGGAAGGATTTGCGAGTGAAATGTCGCGACGTTACCATTTATATTTTGACATTTTCGACGCCATTTTGAATGCTTTGACGCGATTGGACCCTTGGGCTTTGATTAAATGTCGAATAGCGTCCGTGTTACAACAGATAATAAATAATATTTTTGGCATTTAAGATTAAATTTGGTTTTTGTTCTTATATTTGTGTAATTTTATTTCATTTGTGTATGTCTTATATGAAGGTAAATTTTGTATTCGTTTTTGAACTACATAAATGTTACAATTTTCTTTTTGCTTATTGAATGTTAAGTGGTAAATACTAAGATATTAGGCATAAGCCTAAATGTTTTATCACAAAATCATATAATCATTTTATTTTCATAAAACAATATATGCAAAAATGTATTATATATTACCTATTTATAATTTCCAAAATCCTCAAACTCTCATACTAACGATTTCATTTGAAAAGCTTGTCTCAGTGACATCAGATATTAACAAAACGTTATGGTCTGGCATCGCTGGCATATTTTATTTGCTAAAAGACCCTTAACCCTTTAGATGTTTATTTCGGGCCTGAATTGCCTATTTGACCCCAGTTTGCCTGATTTTTATTGCCACGAAATTACGGTTAGAAGGACTTCGTACGTTCATAGCTGTATAAGAAATTAAATATTAAAACCACTACCCCTCCCTTGACTGGTAAAATATCCTTATTTTAAATGAGCAAAATATAAAATAAAATGAAAATATTATTTCTATATATGAAAAACGTAGATTACTCAAAGATACTCACACGATATTTCAGTTACCATAACGTAACTTGAAATGCGATTATGTTTTTTTACAATTTTACGTAACAAAATTCAAAGTTAATCCTTGTGATAGATAAATCAGTGTAGTGAATAGACTTTCACAATGATGCAGGTTATCTAGTAAAGTGATAAATTGTTTTTAAATCATAATTTTTATATAAAGCTAATCCTCCTATCTATAATATAATTATATGACTTAACGGTTAAAACGGTCATAAAAGACTGTCTATAGTTTTTTTAAAGATTTCAATTGGCATTTAAATATCGATATAATAGTACGGTCAGCAACTAAATGAAATCGGTCATTTGAAAAAGAAAAACAAATTCTCATTTTACAAGCAACTATCGTAAATTAATCATATTTTCATCTTTATATAGTAGTTACAATATGTACTTTTGATTGACAAGTAATAAATGATTAGCACATACATTTTAATTTAATAAAATATAATTTGACAAACAATTGATCTATTAATCGCATTAATTAGTAAACCAACGCATCATATTATGTATGCTTTAGACTTACATTAGAAAATAAAATTGTATAAATTTAACATTCGGCATTTACGAATTCAGTGTTTGATAAATGATATTTCATAAAACGTTTGCAGAATAAGATGTTTATCGCCTGAATTTATCATTTAATAAATAATTTTTCGACCCTGTTAACAACTTGTAATGATCAAAAGGAGCTGACGTAATCGATATATTTGTTTTTATTATATATATTTATTTATCTATGCTTAAGCAGCACCCATAAAATCTGACTTATGGGTTTCAAGAATTGAAATAAATATTAATATTGTTAAGTATAGTTATATTGTTATATTGTAGTTATATTGTATATTGTAAATAGTAATAGTTATATTGTAAATAGTAATATTGTTGTTATAAATCCCATTTTCTTTTTCATAAGCTCCAAAACCTTCTCCTCAAAAAGGGAGAGGAGGCCTTAGCCCAGCAGTGGGACATTCACAGGCTGTTACTGTTATAAATACATAAATAAATAAATAATACAGAAACCGGAAACACTAAATATAATTTCTAAATCTATAAATAAAGTGCAAGAGACTGTTGTTATTTTACAATAACCATTAAAGCAGATTTCAAGGAAGCTGTTATATTATACCACTATCGAATTCTTAATCTATATCGTTGATGTTCACAGCTAAGTTAGGATTATGTCGGCTCTTTAAAAAGAGGAAATAGTAACCTATCAAATACGAAAAGCCTATAACAAAATAAAAACAAAATGACACTAATTTAGCAGAATTTTATTCATGTTTCTTTTTGCGGAAACGCATCATTATTATATTATGAAACGCGGTCAATAGCACATTTCCTCAAAATACGATTATCGGGGCCACAAATGTATTTGAAATTTTATGCTAAAGATGGTACGTGAAGAGGTTTATCTCAACGATACGATCTTTATGTTGAATTTGAAGATTAAGAATTGTTCGTTGCTCAGCAAGATATATAAACCTGATTTCAGGTCAAGATTAATAAAAGTTAAAAAACGAACTCATAGAAACTTGAATAAAGTTTTTTTGAATTTTTATTTCTTAAAGCTGGCCCTTAGCTTTATTCAATAAATTTAAGAAACGTGTTTGATAGCGCTGAAAGTCAAATTATTTGACAGAATTTTATGGCTTGTCACATCGGCAAACTTCGTTTCGATTGCTTATGTGAAACTCACAGTGAATGGGCTTCTCACCATACGAACTGATATCACCAAATGGATTATGTGCGTTAAATATTTTTTTCCGTAGTTAGTTATTTTACTGGTGGTAGGGCTTTGTGTAAGCTCGTCTGGGTAGGTAACACCCACTCATCAGATATTCTACCGCAAAACTACACTACTTCGTACTACAGTACTTGGTATTATTGTGTTCCGGTTTGAAGGGTGATTGAGCCAGTGTAATTACAGGCACAAGGGACATAACATCTTAGTTCCCAATGTTGGTGGCGCATTGGTGATGTAAGCGTTGGTGACATTTCTTACAATGCCAATATCTAAGGGCGTTGGTGACCACTTACAATCAGGTGGCCCATATGCTCGTCCGCCTTCTTATTCTATAAAAAAAATAGCTCTGACAATACCCGTCGCTTGATATAGGATGGTTTTATTTATGCGGAGAGACAGATCTCAGACACCAGTCGAACAAAACCGGACCCGGTTGGTCCGAAAGGAGACGGAAAAAGTTAACGATGACAGTGTCATCGAGTATCCTGCTTCAGGCGGCCCTAAAGAGAATTGCACGGATGGCCGCGCGGTGACCTACGCACTAGTGAGTAGGGCAGGGACGAGTTCACAGTTACCCCCAGAAGAGAGCTATGCTGCCTCTCCGATCCATGTCGAGAATGGTGAAAAAAAAGATAGCGCTCTTCTGCTCGACCGGTAACCATATGATCATTAAGTAATTATTTGTTTATATAAAAACAAGATTTACGACGGGGAAATAGTAATTATTGGTAATGTCATAAGCTAACTGTTATTTACTCAAGTAAGCTCTTATAATCTGTTTACAGGATTAAATTAAATATAATCTACATACCAGGGGCGGTAGGTCACCCACGTATATATATTTACCGAGAACTGACATGAAGTTCATTACATCAAGTTTTTTCAGCATTGTGCCGCTGTATTTTTAAGAACTGGTGACACTGAAAATCTGCTGTAGTCCAGACCTACTACCAATAAAAATACAAATTAAGTAAGATTTACTATAGACGATATAAAAAAATCGTGTGTAATAAAAATAGGTAACCCAAAATGTCCAGGAGTCAAAGAACCCTCACTTTACATACATTACACATAAAGATTTACATAATATGTGTAAGGAAAACATTTGGCACGGACGTTATGAATAAAAGAAAAATTCACCAAGCCTTTGTTCTGACTCGATATTATCATTAATTTTGCGAAACGGTGTCTAGAGATTATAATAAAGAAGGTGAAAACAAAAACGACTTACATTACCTTATTTTATTACAATATACTTTAAAAGAAACAGCACTCTGGAGATCACAGTACTAATCATCAGTGAGGTGATGAAGGAACTTCTTCGGACACTATGGGAGTTTAGTTTCGAGGTAGACTTGAAACGTTTCTTTATCTAAAATGTTTGTCTGTCTTTATTATCTGTCTCGTTTCCTGTGCCTCTGAGATCCGAAGACTCTATTTGTATTTAAGAATATCATTTAGCCGCATGTGTATTCCACCAACCCGCATCGGAGCAGCGTGGTGAAATAAGCTCCAAGCCGTCTAAAAAGAGGCGAGGCATTAGGGCTGTTGCAAGTCAAAATCAACATCTTTATTTATAACTAGTTTCCGCCCGCGGCTTTGGCTGTGTATGAGGGGGGGGGGGCGTATATATCTCTATAAAATCTCTATAAAATTTTTTACTACACTACCCACTGCAGTCAAAATATACATTTAGCAGAATTTCCACCAGCCACCAGTCATTGATGAATTATAAGCACAAAACAATCATCATGGGAACACCCAATCAACTGATCGTGAAAATAAAATCCACATACTCTATCAACTAAGCGCGTGTCAATTATGTTAATATACGAATGGTGTTATTTATTCATATAATCTCAAATTTTGTTAAGCCTTTTCGGGGTTAAGTTTTATTAAATAACACTTAAAATTGAAACAGTTCTCTTCGTTATCTGGCAACAGTAATTCAATACGTTCATTATCTCGTCCCTAAGTATTATTAAACCTAACATCGCAATTTAAGTAAGTTATATCCCAGCTACAGTGGCCATCATTCTGACTAATGTTTTAAGATAACGAAAAGAGTTATTATTTTTTTCCAGACTATATTTAAAAGTTATAATTGTTGTATTGAAATTAAATAAGCCGACTAGTTTAAAAAGACAATATATATATTCTGAAATAAAATTCTAGAATATGTTAAGAAACCGAGATGGCCTTGTAGTTAGAACAGGTGGGCCTTATCTGAAGCCGGGGTCAAGCCCCGCCATCTTCAGATACAAACGCCATTAAGTTTTCATGGGCTTAATTTATTTGTATAATTTATCTCGTTGTCGGTGAAGTAAATATAGTAAAGAAACCTGCTTGTGTCATGAAATACACATGTGTACTTCATGAATTGGAGCAGCATTATGGAATAAACTCTTCGTCCAGTAGTGGGATAATTATTTACTGAGGTCTTACTATGTAAAGGTGTTAAGTAATATGATGAAAGACAAACAAATTTTGACAGTAAATAATTCATTATTGTATCTATTATGTATAATATTATTATAAATACAAATGTAACTCTCTTTGTATGTATGTCTGTTACTCTAAGCCAAATAAAAAGCAATCTTGAACGAACACCAGCCCACCAACACGGAAACGAACACTAGTAGTTCTAGTAACAGACGAGCCGGTTTGCGCGATACTTGTCTTTCACGCCGAAGGTTGTGGGGTCGATTCCCACCCAGGACAGATATTTGTGTGCATTAACATGTATGTTTGTCCTGAGTCTGGATGTAATTTTCTATATTAGTATTTATTTACAAAAGAAAAGTATATGTACTTAGTATATCAGTAGTCTGGTTTCCATAGTACAAGGTCTGCTTAGTTTGGGAGCAGATGGCCGTTTGTGAATAATGTCCCAGGATATTATTATTATTATATAAATATTTATTTGTTGCATATTTCTAATAGTTGTAGATATAATCTACTTTCCAAACCAGTGGTTGTATTAGGTTTCATTAATCTTGAATAACGAATCAGAAGTGGTTATAAGAGTCTACTCGATTAAAGTATATATAAATGGTTGGTCGATATCTGAAAATTTATTTAAATAACTAAAAAATAATAAATATTTAATGATTTTTTTTTTATAAATATGTTAATAGTTAAATGAGTATACATATTAATTCGATTCAATAATAATCTCCCAACATATTAAATCAATTAATACTACTTTACTAAAACTACTAAATCATTACATATTAAAAAACAAAGTGCTTCCGACACGTCTGTCTGTGTGTATGTTTGAACGCGATAAACTCAAAAACTAATAAAATAAATGTCTCACGAATGTGAGAAAAATGTAAAGATTAACACAAATATACATTAGAATATGTAATAATAATGTCCTCCAGACTGATTTCGCCCATGGCAGCCGATCTCAAGAGAGATTAGCCAACTATGCAGGAGGTATTATAATGCAAAAGTGTGTGCGCAAACACAGCTGCACTCTCTATTCCATAACTCTCATAATCCGATGGGATGGCAATCCGACACGACCGGAAAGAGTTCAACCAACGCTGCTACTGAGAATTTTCTGACAGAAGAACCCAATAACTTTTTATTAGCCCGACTTGGGAATTGAACTCAGGACCAGGGTCTGCGGTACGTCAAGCCACTAGACGAAAGAGGCAGTCAATTACAATATGTATCTAAAAAAAAAAAAGTTTGTAAAGTTTTTTTAAATACTATTAATAGGAATTATACCGACATTAAACACGTTAATTATTGTTACCCCACTCACCGCATACCAAAAATCATAGCTAATGTAAACAAAATATGATTCACTTGAAATCAATTTAAAATATTCGCCCGTTCGTCCGATCATTGTATCACAAGCGCGTCAGTTATATATTTAGTTTCTGAGAAATGTGAAAATTATTATTGGATGAAATTTTTACCGATTTTGTTTTAAATCAATTAATTCTTTTTAATATGGAAAAGCGTCGATTCTCTTGAGAATTTAAGATGAAAACTATTGTTTTTGTTTTAAATATTATGACTAATGTACACAATATGAAGGGTCTCATTGGTGTCTTTAGTGGTTAGCTGATATACAGGTTCTAGTTTCGAATACTGGTATCAATATTCTCATTTGTACATCAATGGTTGAAAGTCAAAAACATTTATTTATGAAAAAAATACAATTATCTGAATATGGGCAATACAGTATAATTATAAAACTCTAACACTCGTTAACAATTAATCAAAATAAATAAATAGAATTATAACAAAAAATATGAATCATCTATAACTACTGAGCTTCTTGTCGATTCTTAGTAGAATCTACATAACGAACCGGTGGTATGGTTCATATTACCATAATCATATAATTATATGAATAGTATTAACAATCATTTATTTTTAGTCAGCTTCTCCTTTCAAGAGCGTTAGGAAAAAAATAAAGTACGTGAAAATTTTAATGTTACTACATTGAAAAGTTAGGAATAATGTGTTGCAACATATTAAAAATCTTGCAAGGCATTAAAATCGACGTGAGAATTTCGTTATTAAAATTCCAGCTTTTACTCATTTTGTTAATGAAGGATTTAATGCATATAATGTTATGAGCCGAGATGGGCCAGTATCTAGAACACGTTAATTTTAACTGGAGATTGCAGGTTCAAGTGTGTGTGTTGCGTTCCGGTTTGGAGGGAGTGAGCCAGCGTAACTACAGACACGAGGGACAGAACATCTTCGATCCCAAGGTCGGTAGCGCATTGGCGATCTAAGGAATGGTTGATATTTCTTACATCTCCAATGTCTATAAGCCGAGATGGCCCAGTGGTAAGAACATGTGAATCTTAACCGATGATCGTGGGTTCAAACCCGGGCAAGCACCACTGAATTTTCATGTGCTTAATTTGTGATTATAATTCATCTCGTGCTTTACGGTGAAGGAAAACATCGTGAGGAAACCTGCATGTGTCTAATTTCACTGAAATTCTGCCACATGTGTATTCCACCAACCCGCATTGGAGCAGCGTGGTGGAATAAGCTCCAAAACCTTCTCCTCAAATATAGTATATATTATAGCCTGTGAATATCCCACTGCTGGGCTATATTATATATGTTACGGCTTACGGCAATGTCTATGGTCGGTGGTGACCATTTAATATCAGGTGCCCCATTTGCCCATTCGCCTATCTATAAAATTTCAATGACCTTTTAACATAGAATCCACTACTTCGAGGTATCGATTACACATAAAATGTAAGTAAGCATACATAAAAATATTAAAAATTAGTTTAAAGATTGCCATCACTATTAAAATAGGACATAATAGATTTTCAAATTAATTTTTCAAAAGTGCTTGTTAAAACCTAGTAGAAAATCACTTAAAATTGTTTCTTGTTTTAATTCATTAAATAGATCAGAAATTTGTTCAAATATCATTCAATGATGTTATATAATGAAAACATAGTAGTAAAAACATGTGATCTTAAACGAAGATTGCTGGTTCAAATCTTGGTTCAAATCTGAGCAAACACCGTTGAATTTTTATGTGCTTCATTTGTGTTTATGATTCATCTCAGCACTCATTCTCATTAATCTATCACGAATTTAGTCTGTTATGTACCTACTTACCTAAGTTTATACTAAAGTTATTGTTATATATTTTATAGTTTTACCCAAAGTATTTGAAGGTTTAAGTGTTAAAAGAAAATAAAAAACCACTACCTTTTTCATCATAGGGAAGTTTATATGGGATTTCTTTAGTTTTAAAACAAAAGTAGTATGCCCATTTCTATGTATTTATTTATTATTATAGGAACACAAATAGAATATAATCAGTACATACATTAACACAACGAACTTATACAATTTTAAGCAAGATTACATTCCCAAACATATATATTTTTTTAAAGTATATGTTGGCGGACGAGCATATGAGCCACCTGATGGTAAGTGGTCACCAACTCCCATAGACATTGGCATTGTAAGAAATGATAATCATCGCTTACATCGCCAATGCGCCACCAACCTTGGGAACTAAGATGTTATGTCCCTTGTGCCTGTAATTACACTGGCTCACTCACCCTACAAACCGGAACACAACAATAACAAGTACTGCTGTTTTGCGGTAGAATATCTGACGAGTGGGTGGTACCTACCCAGACGGGCTTGCACAAAGCCCTACCACCAGTAAAACATATACACGGCATGCTCATTAAAATAATATCAATATGGTCAGTTGCTCTTTATATAATAAAATCAATAATTTATTAATTATAAATAACTAAATTAAGGTAATTAATAAATTAAATCAAGATAATTCGTCCATTAAAATTAATTAAGTATTACTATTCCTTAACATTATATTATTGATATCCCTATATACATTACAATTATTATGTAGGTAATCCTACATGTGTTTGTTAGGAGTTCCCACTACTCATTACGATCGCTCAAAAAGTCAGAATCTACTTGCGACTTCTTACACCGCTGGGCGGCCCGTGAACAAATGTACCATTGACCCACAAATCATTCGATATCCGTCTTCAGTACGAATCTGAAAGTATTCGATATAACGCGTCTGTGCTCCGGTCGTTACTTAGCGGAGGAGGTGGGAGGTAATCTCGATGGCAACGCAAAGCTATCCTGGCTATCGAACTAAAATAAGCTTTTCGCTTTGCTGGTGGCCCTGTCAGCATCATAGTTAAAGCGGTGTCAGTAATAAGAAGACAAAGCGATCCCACGTGGAGAAGCTTAGGTTGACTTTCGTAATTATGAAGCGAAATATTGTAATATTAAACAAATTAACTGAAATTTGTCGGATAATCGTAATGGCCTTGCACTGGAATCTCCTTGGTAGACGGCTCACGCTTGACCATATGTTATTTTAGCCACGCGTGGGCCATGTGGCGTTTAAACGGTCTTACATCAAAGAACAAAAGAACCAATTTTATGGACAAGGTAAAAATAAAACTTCAATATACAGCGTGATTCAAAACTATATGTTTTTATTTATTTCATTTTATTTATGATTATGTCACAGCTTTATCTCTTTTTTTAACCGACTCCTGAAAATAAGGAGTTTCTCAATGTGACTGTATATTTCTTTTTAATGTAATACTTTTATAGATGCACCTTGTAAGAGAAAAACTTTTCTTAATAATTAAATCTTTTTTGTTCACATCTGGCGGATGCCGCGTGACGACCATATTTTTTTCATGTTCGGGTATTTTTTGTCTATGACCGATTTTATCGTCTTGCTCGTTAATGTGATATGAGACAATATACGTTTTTTCAATTAAACATTCGTACAAATTGGTTCAATTGATTTTTAAATAGGTAATATTTCTTGTTCGTTATGCTTTTAATTTTGCTGTATTCTATTTAAGTTGCCAAATTACATTTATTTATTTGTTACATATTTTTTTTATTTCATACAAGTTGCATTCAATTTAAGAAATATATTATAGCAATGAAAGTTAATGTAAATATTGTTAATTTATATTTATTTTATATAATATATTTATATATTGATTTTCGAGGATATCACCTAAGCAGACATATATATATATATATATATATATATATAAACAGACACATATGTAATAAATAACATTATTTGAATATTAGCTGATGATTTGTGACTGCAATTAATATATAACACAGATTTATTTAAAGCAAAAAATATTTTAAGTTATATTGTACACGCTTCTTAATAGGTTTTTATCAATTGCAAATGTGTAAGTTAATAAATACTTACATAATAAATATGTAGTGTTAGATTCTAGAACACACTGTGTATGATGTCGGGGCCCTCAATAAAGACGCGTACACGCTGCCAAAACCGGGCATCGAACCCGGGACATCTGTTTCTTTGCGCACGCGCCGCCACGCCGGCGTTTCTCATTCATCGCTCCGTATTTATACGAGCACTTAGTTTTAGAAATGATTTGATTTAGTTTTATAATATAAGTTTTAATAATTGTTTCTATTACTAGCAAATGCAGTGTTACAATGGCTAGTGGATCAAAATATATAGAACGGCACAGACCGGGTCAGGAGCTCAATCAGCAAGCGCTGTAAAGTGCTTAATTTATGTTTTATTATTTTACGAAGTATGTTTTTGTGTAAACCCGTGGTAGAAACCAACTATTCATTTTGAATGAACAACAAGTCGGTAATATCAATATATCCTTATATTGAGTTGAAAGGGTGAGTGGGTCAGTATAATAACAGGCACCTAGATGTTATGCACATACGATATAAGTAATGGTTTATGTTTTTATGATGATGACCAGCGTAGAATTAAAAAAAAACACCCTCCTGGCTGATTCCTAGCTTAGCCAACTGCGCAGAATGTGTTACAGTGCACAATGGTATGCGCATATAAATGCATTTACTTCCTAAATCTAATGTAATAATGCGAAAACGGTAAACCTGACACGACCGATAAGAGAGCAAGTGCAGACGTCAACGGCTTCTGCACTTAGAGGCTACCAGGTGCACCAGAGGGTATACATCGCTAACTTCTAAACACCGGGCTGCTAAAATCCCAGCCACTTGATATTAGCTCAACACAAGTTTTGAACCGAGGACCACGATATCCGCAGCCTATATCTGGGCAATAGATCAGCGAGGAAAAAAAAATACTACAATTAAAGAACATATAAGATTTTATCTACCTGACATGTCATAGATTAAAACGATTTTTTACCTCAATGCTCGTACGTCTAGCGAAAAAAAGTATTACCATAAAAAAAAAACAATGAATTTAACATTGAAGTTAATCTTTCGTTAAATCTTTTATAAGTAAAACGCTCTGCATAAAAAGGTTCCAACAATTAATATTAAAATCAGCCGATGCAAATTGTGGCGCCATAGAACTAAGAATACTTTAGAAGTGGCTTTTAATTTTTTTTTTATGAAATAGGTAGTGGTATAACCCAATGATACTATAAACATTGGCACAAAAATTAACTAAGCTTTGGTTGTAACTTTTATGGTCTTTACATAGGCTGAGAGTTATCCTATTTATGAAGTAACAATGCTGTCTGTGAAGGTAAAGTTTATTTTTTATTTCTAAATAAAAAAAAAAAATGTTTGAATCCACTATCTTTGATTAAAAATCTCTTTTGTGATCTGGGCTCAATAATTATAAATCAATTAAATTGTGTATATATATATACACAATTATATTATTTATTTTTTTTGGTTTTATTGGTTTATTTTTACTTGTATGTAAATGTATATAACGTGGGTGTATATGGGCGAGCATTCTTCTCAGCTTATACATGTGGAAAATAAGACGCCGTGTATACTCAATATGTATAATTACACAAAGTAAACAATCACACTTAAAACTACACACATGGACGTAATACTTGTCGGAAAGGTGAAGTCGGACTTATATTGGCTCTACTTGTATCCTACGCTGTGTCTGCGATTAGACCTGACGTTCCGTTCTTCGTTCTTTGATATATATATATTAGGTCCTTACATATGAAATTGGCGTTTTGTACGGGAGGACTATAAAGTCATTTTTTATGTAAAATATATTTAATTAATCAAAGTATGCACCGTTGTTATCTATGAACTTTTGCCATCTCATAGGTAGTTCATTGATCCCTTTACTAAAAAACCATCAATGGGGGCGAGAACCAATAAGCTCTTTGAAGGCGGTTTGGACTGCCGCATCGGAGTTGAATTTTTTTCCTTGTAAGAAGTTGTCCAAATTCCGGAAAAATGGTAATTTGTTGGAGCAAGGTCTGGGGAGTACGGTGGATGTCGCAGACATTCCAATTGTAGCTCATCTAACTTAGTGGTTGTTTGTTGTGCAGTGTGTGATCTTGCGTTGTCGGGAATCAGCAGTGGCCTAGAGCGATTGACCAATCTCGGTTGCTTAGCAGCTAGTTCTTCCTTCATGGTTTGCAGTTGCTGACAATAGATATCTGCCGTAATCGTTTGGCCACATTTTAGAAAGCTGTAGTGAACGACACCGGCGCTAGTCCACCAAACACTGACAAGTAACTTTTTCTGAGTCAATTTTCGTTTAGGGCAGGATTTGGCTGGGTCTCCAGAGTTCAGCCATTGCGACGAGCGCTTCCTATTATCGTACAATATCCACTTTCCATCACAAGTAACGATTCGATGTAAAATCCCTTCATTATAATGTCGGTTGAACAAAGTAACACAGCAGCGTGTTTGCAAGTTCGATTCACTCGATTCATGAGGTATCCATAGTTCAAGTTTTTTTACTTTCCCGATTTGCTTCAATTAATACAGTTTTATCACTTACCCCGAAGCCTGCAGCTATCTCTGAAGTGCTTTGTGATGGATCCGTTTCCACAATTTAATTCTTCATGTTTTCCATTGTGCGGTAATAAGCGACGCCAAAGAAAAAAATAATGAGGAAAAAACAAATAATTAACTGTTTTCAAAACTCAAATGTACCAGCTAAATGAATTTATAAATTTAAATTTGGAATTCTTAACCAAAGAGGAGATATTTCAGATCTAAGTGGTCAGTACGACAAAACGCTAAACGCTAATCTCATAGGTAAGGACCTAATATTAATAATTAAAATATTTCTTTACAGATATATGCTGACTTTATTTTAATAAAATTTATGTTCTATTATTAAAAAAAATACAGAATTAAACTGTAATTGATATACAAACTCAAATAGATGGGCGCCTATTACTTAAATATAATAATTTCTGTTTTTATGGTGTTAAGTGGTCACCACTGCCCACAGACATTGGCGATGTGAGAAATATTAACCTTTCCTTACATCGCCCATGCGCCACCAATCTTGGGAACGAAGATGTTAAGTCTCAGATGTGCCTGTAGTTACACTCACTGGCTTACTCATGGCTGCTTCACAACGGAACCCAACAATACTAAGTATTGCTGTTCAGCGGTAGAATATCTGATGTATGGGCGATACCTACTCACACGGGCTTGTTCATAGCCACCACAAAGATTTACATTAAATACAACAAATTCCGAATAAAATTTGTAATAGTCTTCTTGCCTTGATTCAGATCCCAGAAATTCTGATTCTGACAAGCACAATTAACTATAAATTATATTCATTCGTAGTATTAAGGTTATCTTTGCGCGTAATTCTTAGGGATTGAAAACACCTGCGCGACCGAGCGAAGTGGAAGCAATCCCGCCTTGGATTCATCTGTAAAGCTAAAGCGACACCTGTGTGTCCAAATAATTACAAAGATACCATAGTCGCGCAGGTGTGTTCGATCCATTAAGCTATGTGAATAATAAATAAAGTAACACCTCGTAAATATCCCATTTACTGATTGGGCGTATGTATTTGAATAAAATTGTAAATCTTAATAGTGTTTCTTATACAAATTTAATTTCTTAATTTGGGGATGTATTTAAAAATGATACATTTCTATTTGTTTCGGTTCCGACCGGTTTTCTCATAATCAAAATCACTTTCAATTAAAAGGAATGATTGTTTATTTAACGATTAGCTTGTGGGTATTCGTTGTCTCGTTATCTCTCTTATCAGACATAACGTCTTTGGGTGATTGTTTAATTTCAGAACCGTCCTGACACATAACTTAAAATAAAAAATTGAAGTTTACAATTATTTGACAGTATTAACTTGCTTTTATCTTTGGCCTGGTCTGGGTGGATCAGCTAGTGGAAAAATTCATTTTTCTACTAGGCATTTGAAATCATTCCTACACTGCCCACTTTCAAAGTCCAGACTGCTACTATGTATTATCTATTGAAAAATTCAGTAAAGCGAGGAACAAAATAGAATCCAGGACCTCGTGCCCTTATAGCCACTAGACTAATTAGACAGCCAGGACGATATTATATAAAATACAATTGTATACACAATCATGTCATAGACTCACAGTAGTAGGTTACTTTTACATGCCGGCTTTGCTTGTACTAACAAATAATTAGTTTTTGACCACTTTGCCCGTGTGTTAGAGGGAGAAGCTGGGATCTTTCCTTGACGTTCAAACTTGCTTCATGCGAAATTTCTTCAAAATCAAACGAACGAACGAGGCGAACAGTTACTTTCGCATTTATGATATTAGTAATATTATAAATGTACATATATGTATGGTATATTTATGTACGTAAGTCATTAAAAATCGAAGATTAAATAACAAACATCGTGTACACAACCAGCGTAACTTAACAAATTGTATTTTATATACTTTTATTGTGGAATCGATCGGTATATTTAATCTGTTAGAAATATTAAATAAATTTTAATATTATCTGTTCTAAGGTCTTCGTCGGACGCCATATTGCAACATCGAGTGCGAGCCCTCGACGATCCTCATTATTTTCGTTGTATAATTTTACAAAGAGACAATTTTAAATTAAAATTTTATGAATGTTTAGTTTTGAATAAGTTATTATAGAACTTGAATGTATAACGCTATGAGCACATTTAGCTTTGTCTCTTTCACTCTAAATTATGAGAAATTAAGTCAACTCAATTATTCCTCAACAATTTCTTCCATCAGCTTATATCTTCTTGTGCTCCGACTTTAAAAAACTTTTCTTTTTTTATTTCTTTCTAGCAATAATTGTATAATATTCATAGTTGCAATATATTTCTTAAAACTTTTATATAACTTGTTTGGTTATTTATTTTCATTTCGTCACCCTCCTAACAGAATTTATACGCGTTCAATTATGACAGCCTGCTCTTATTTTTTGATTTCGACGCAATCAAATAAAAAGTGTTTATTAAAAAAAAATCTTTTTGCAAATAACAATAATCTTAGTATTAAAAAATATATTTTACCGCTATCGTACTCCGTCACCCGTAACATCATATATATTTAATTCATACAAACGCAAAATATCTGTCAACGGTGATATTAAAATCCCTTAATTTCAATATAAATTAATATGATTGTATTTAATTTTAAAGTCGATCAAGTGCTAGCGGAATCGCGTGGAGGTGGTCCAGTACTATTACTATGTAAGCAAATTGGATTATTGTTTAGGTTTTCCAGTAAAATTAAGATTTTCCGTGATATTATCGAAATGTAGGTTCAAATGTAGGTTTAGAGCTATATATGGTGGGTCAATCTTCTAATATTTTCTTAAATTGTTTTTCAAGCTATCCATATCATGATGTAATTGTTTTTTTTTTATTATTGATAAATCAATGCTTATTCAATTCAGCCGTGATTAGATTACTAAACTTTGTGTAAATAGCAAAATTTTTTTCGTCCCACAGATTCGAATAAATTATGCTGTTATTGTGACATACAGACGACAGTGTTTCTATTAATTCATATTATCTTCAGTGTTTTATCGAATTTAAGAATTATTTAAATTGGTTAGAAGAGACACTAATTTATAGAAACTGGAATATTTCTCGAAGGATAGTCAAAGAACGACACACTCAAAGTCCACGCGAAGACTCGGGCACAACTCATTAAAACTAAGTCAAGATTCAATAGACGGATCTTCAAAGACAATATCTTCCTCCTACAATTGTACAAACTTCAAATATAAAGTGTATTTTATCCGGTATTCATTTCAACGTAGATTACGTTTCGGTGTTGAATTTGAATGTTTAATATTCTCTTGTGAACGGATAAGATTATGAAAGGGAACTCATTTGTTAGGAATTGTTTATAATAAAAACAAAACCGGGGCTTTTCCCACAAAACTAGATTTCACCGGTGGATTTTACCGGTTATGCCATTGGTGGTATACCAGTGGCGGGGCTTTATCGTATACTTGTGTAACAGGGTAACACAACAACACTATTGCGGTACGATTTGAAAAGTGAGTGACTCAGTGTAATTACAGGCACAAGTTACATAACATCTTATATCCTGTAGTAGTCAGCGCGCTGGGAGCACAAAACGTCATAAGAAGTCACTTCTTAGCCTGACAGGAGTATGACAAGATCTGGGGGTCTACAGAATCATGATTTATCCACAAGAACTAATCAAGCCTTATAGGAAAGCTACACCCTGAAAATGTCAAACTACTGAGCTATGACCACCATGCTTCTCCAAAATAGGTTGGTAAAAACTCATGTGTTAGATTTGCACCTGAGACATGCAGGTTGTTTCTAATTAAAAATGGTTCCTTAACCACTAAGAGCGAGATAAATTATAAATATAAATTAAGCACAATTTTACTGATGGTAGGGCTTTGTGCAAACTGAGTAGATACCCACTCATCAGATATTCTACCGCAAAACAGCAGTACTTAGTATGGTTGCGTTACGGTTTGAAGGTTGAGTGAGCCAGTGTAATATCGGCACAAGGGACATAACATCTTAGTTTCCAAGGTTAGTGGCGCATTGGCGATGTAAGCAATGGTTAAAATTTCTTACAATGCCAATGGGCGTTAGAGAGCACTTACCATCAGGTGATCCATATGCTCGTCCTACCTATTCTATAAAAAAAATTATAATTCAGTGGTGCTTGCCCAGGCAAGTTCAAGACCAGTCTTGAACAACCCAATCTTCAATTAAGAATCACGTGACTTAACCACTTGGTGTTAGACGACGAACCTTATTATTAGCGTTATTACGTTTATGTACTCATAATATTTATAACTGTATTGACAATCATTCTATAAGCATGAGAAATAAACATTGCAAAGCTTGAGATGAGTATTGTGTTTTAAATAAGTATTTTATCCAATGTGATTTAACTTAGAGAATTATTTGTTACGTAGTTAATACGTCACAATGACATATGAGCTTTTATGACAGACAACTAATTGGGTAGATTTCTTTCATTTATTCAATCTCGTTCTTTTCCATGTAAGCACGTTAACTATATGACGTAACAACCATTCGTGTCACGTTTTACAGTCACGTAATATTTTCAACATTTGATTCACCATTTAATAGAAATAAAGTAAAAAAAAATAAACATTCAAAATAACAAGTTCTCTAATTTATTTACTCACCCGAATTACTTTGCAAAGTACGTTATCTTGATAGTTGATGTTATTGTAATTTCTCATCTCCGGATGCAATTTTGTTAAATCACATTTCGCTCGGCAGATCGTTTAATAAATTCATTTTGTTGCGCCACGCTGCGCGTTTTTAGGTTGGCACTCTTAAAATCAATAATATACTATTTACAACAAGTCTATTTAAATTAAACTATTTTTATTTTAACCAAATCATATATTTCCATTTCTGATGAAGACCATGAATGAGCCGAGTTCACCTTGTGGTTAGAATACGTGAAACTTATTATCGAATATTGAAGGTTCATGACTGGAGAAGCACCTCTCAATTTTCATGTGCTTGTTTTGTGTTAATCTATAAAAATGTCTCGTGCTCGACGGTGAAAGAAAAAAATCTATCACATTTATAATTATATAAGTATGTATTTATTCTATTATTATCTAGGAAGATAACACATTGTACAATGTATTCATATCTTAAAATTTAACAGTTTTAAATATTGTGACTATTTTTTTGTTTACTAACAATGACAATTATAGGCATGCAATTATCCACGTCTATTATTGCTCACTCGAATTTGACATTTTTTAATGATATGAATAGAAAAAAAAAACAAAATATATTAGAAAACATGCATTAAAGTAAAATTATATGTATAAAAGTAAAAAAAAAATAACCAAAATTAAATTATAGAAAGGAAACAATAATGGAATCAACAAAAACGCAAAAAAAAAAAACGATATAAACGGGATATGAACTATCCGTGGCAGCACTTTCACGTTTATGTATTTTAACTGTCATAGTATTTTTTGATGAATGATTATATACATGAATATGACCGTAATTAGATCATCGTGATGGAAAAAGTTACTAACCATCGTCAAAATGGAATGGTGCAATGTGAACGGAACACATAAAGCAATAACCATATCACGTTGGCAAGTTGCTTTCATCGATTGGAGTAAATTTTCTAGGTTGCGGTCAAACTTGTAACTCACATATCAAGACTTTGAAAACGACATAGAATTGAACTTGATTTGAAAATAAGGTCATTGCTAAGAAGTTTGATTTACAATAACATTAAGCTCCTCACAAATAAACCTTGTGAACAATTGTATTACACGATGCTTTGTCCGCTTCTTTTGACAAAAAGAAATATATTAGTGTGTCTATTCTTATACCGTATTTAATAAAGCTACGTATCAATTGATGTTATATTTGAATATGTTGTTTGAATGTTTCCTGAAGATGATATGGTTCATACCAGTCTGAGTAGTTCCAATCATTTTTCTGTCATACTGGAATATTTTTATAGCTGTTTTATTTTAAGGAGTACACTTACGAATATCAAACAAGAATCCATTCTATTTCATGGTAATATTTTTGTTTAATTGCAATATTAATATGTAAATGCCGATGGAAACAATTAAAAAACAATATATACTTTCCTCAGTATATACACTTATATATCATTATTTTAAACATAATATATAGGTATGCTAAAGATACAATTAAAACTCTGATGAATAATCAACAATACTAACTCCACGCTCTTCTCCTCTTGTATTTAGTAATATTATTAATTAATTAATTTCTACAATTTTGCTATGCTATCCTTACATTGGTTTTTTTGGTCTAATTTGGTCAAAATGATATCATCATTATCATCACCGACTCATTGGAATATGAGATTGAGGGAATAGAATAGCTCTTCAAGAAGACTACCGTTAACTTAAACTCGATCAGGAAGATTTTATTATAATATAAATATAAGGCATAATATATGTACATAATATATGTATATAGCGACATGCGTATATTAAATATTGTTTGATTTTTATAATAATAACTATTATCTGAAAACGTGAAAGATCATTCAACGCATCGAAATGAAACACAAAGAAGAGTACACCAACGATTTTTTACCAACTCTTATAATACAGTCAGTAACAGCCTGTGAATGTCTACTGCTGGGCTAAGACCTCCTCTCGTGTTTTGAGGAGAAAATTTGGAGCTTATTCCACCTGCTCCAATGCAGGTTGGTGGAATACACATGTGGCAGAATTTCAGTGAAATTAAACACACGTTGTTTTCCTTCACCATCAAGCACGAGATGAATTATAAACACAAATTAGCACACACAAATTCAGTGATGCTTGCCCGGGCTTAACCCCACGATCATCGGTTAAGATTCACGCGTTCTAATCACTAGGCCATCTCGGCTTATAATACAGATAATAATTATTTTACAATTTTCGAACCTTTCTCTTCGTATTAAGGATTCTAAACAGTATCTTAACTACATAAACACTAAGCATTCCGAATATTTAATTATGTTACAATTACGTCCGTTAAACAGTATAATGTCTATAAACATGCCAACGCAATCAGATAAGGTTGCTGGCAATCGAATAAGCGTTTGGTAATTAAATCGCTTATAACGGAATTCGGTCTAATTCCTATTGTATGACATTTAATTAGAATGTATACATTATATAAGGAATATTTTAATAGAAATAGTAACAAAGATTTTATAATAATGAAAAATGTGTGACTAAATTTTCGTCTCCGCAGTCATTCATCCTTCCATCCAAAGTATTCCCGTGCCTCGGAAAGCAGTTGGCCAATCTCTCTTGAGCTTGGCCGCCGTGGCGAAATCGGTCTGGAGGACATCAATTACTTGGTGATAGGGTTTTATGAAAGTCCGTCTGTGTAGGTACCACCCACTCGTCAGATATTCTACCGCCATTAGCAATACTTCGTATTGTTTTGATCTGGTTTGAAGGATGAGTAAGCCAATTACAAGGCACAAGGGACGTAACATTATAGTACCCATGGTTAGAGGCACATTGGCAATGTAAGGAATGGGTAATATTTCTTACAGTGCCAGTATTTATGGGCAGTGGTGACCACTTACCATCAGGTGTTACATTTGGCTATCTGGCTACAAATGTTATAAAATAATCATAATAATGCAATTGTTGAAAAATAATACCGAGTTTCTTGCCGATTTTTTCTACATACCAAACTGATGACAGTTGTCAATTAACATAATAGTGTTGTCTAAAAGTAAAAAGAGGCGCACCAATTTAAAACCGCCATTTTGTTGTTGGACAGAAAGGTAAAATAAATAAATTAATTACTGATATGACCTCTGATTTGTTGAATGTTCAAATGTGTTATTTGGATTTTTAAGAGTGAGTTGAGTAGAGAGTCAATTTATATGATTTGGTGTTTTATTTTTAAGAAAGAACAATTCGATGTTTTTACACTTTATGGTGCTAAATATATAATATTATTAAATGTCGATTCAAAAGTCAAAAGTCTAGTAGTAAGAGTCTACTCGAATGCCGTACCTACATTTTCATTTTGTGAGCTGGTTAAAATTGTGCTACTGTTCAAACGATACGATCACACACGACGTACGTGAGGCATAAATTATTTGTCGGCGTAACTTCATTGAATGTAGCTACCAATACCGCTTCGCACGTTTGTCAGAATACCGAGTACAGTCACACAGAGGAATGATTTGTTATTATTTTTATTACGCTATGAGCTGAATAGTCTAGTGGATAAATAAGTGGATCGACTTTTATTATAATTTGTTCTTAATCAAAAGGGAGAGGAGGCCTTAGCCCAGCTGTGGGACATTCACAGGCTGTTACTGTATTGTACTATGAGTGTTGGACAAATCTGAACTTAAAAACTTTTAGCTGAATGTTCCTTTCGTCCTTAATATTGCCTAAGGATTTTTAAGATGCATGATTTTGTGGACTACGGACAGCCACACAGCGCACTAAGGCTTTTCCAACGGTACGTGTCAATCTGTATCGGTCTCGAGATTCGAAGCCATTTTGCCATTTCAAATTGCAAAGTTAAAGATAACGTATCGCTGCCGACACAGCTCTCACATCGCACCTTTGACGTTTACGCGGCGAATCCGACGCGCCTACGTACTTGTCTACGATTCCACAGACGATCCTCTTCCATCTGTTTGGGCTTGTCGACGTTTATTCGTAATATCACGCACCTAGAGAAGCCTTTAGACATGACGTATTACAGGTTATTACTGACGTAGTTATAATAACTTTACATTTTTGATATTTTGACTATTCATTAGAAAACTTTTCAACAAATTTTAGGATAGAAACCATTACATCCCTGAGTTTTATTATAATCCCCAGAATTCCTTAAACTTCCAATTTTCTTATATTATACGCATCTTCTTAATAACTTTATTTCCTTATGGCCTCATAGTTATCTACTTTCTGGAGGTTTCTCGAAGCGCTCATAATGTTGTTGGTCCTTAGCCTGAACTTTTTTCAATTGGTATCGGATTGCCGTCCCGTCGTTTTAAAAAGTTAAGAAATATAGAGTACACCTGTATTCGTAAGCAAAAACTTTACCTCACAATATTTTACTGATAAAATTAACGGTTGTACCGCGGTTGTACAGTAAAACCATATTTGTCTTCGTTTTTCGGATGTCAAATTACTGATAACAGAAAGAGATGAATCGATGAGTAACGTTTAGTCTTTACGACGCTTATTACGAAGGCCGTAAATTATTTTCCATTTCATGTGTAACTGGAGCGATACTAAAGTTTAATATTATTTTTTAATATATTTTTCCTCCTCGTACAATTGTATGTATGCAGTCCATTGTACAAAGATAATAATCCCCGAGGCTTTGATTAAAACGGCCTTGCCTACGCACAATCACAATTAGTGCTTTGTTCCTCCTGCGCCGGCGCATTGCATAAAGAAACACTGTTATTCCTCTTTATTCTTTGCTAAGCATGCAATTTGAATGTTCTTATTGACTGTATAATTACTTACAAAATCCTTCACTTGCTGTATGTTATTTGTTCTGTAAGTGACGTCATGGATGGATTTAGTGAATGTAAGATGAAAATACGAACGTCTAAATTTATATAAAGTAGATGTAAAATAAAATTCAACTTTGTAAACGATAAATTGTCACTTCCGATTTGAAAATAATTTAAATATTTATATTTATATAATAAAAAAAATTTACATTTCATAACAAATAAATATTTATCTTAAACCAGTTCCCGTCCGACTTCGACTTCACCCACATTTTAGGCGTCCTACACGCCTAAAATGTGAGCAAGACATTACAGACCTCTTTTCTGTATCCATGACAAAGTGTAAGCTAAATTTCATAATAATCGGTTGACTAGTTAAGTGTGAAAGCGTTACAAACAAACTCACTTTCGCATTTATCATATTATTAAGGATAATATAATAAATAAATTAGTTCTTTATTTAATTGTTTAAATAAAAAGTGAATCTTAAGTAGAAATAAATAGAAATTTAACTTTGAAAATTTAACTTCTATTGGGTTCCGACCTTTTGTTTTAGCTTCTATCAAAGAAGTTTTGTTTATCATTTGTGCCTTTAATAATGTAAAGATTCGTTCATGACGTTTCTATACCATTCATTAATTCAGTCAGTTAGCAGTTGCGTAAAGGTTTCTGTCATAGTAACATCAATATAAAAGGCGATAATCGTTTCAGGTAAAATATAATTACACCGAAATTTAAATAGCTATTGCTACATACTTAAAAAAGCTAGTATATAATGACAAAGGCGTGATGACCTCATTGGATAGCACAGGAAGATCTTTACCAAGGTCGTGGCTTTTATTCTAGATATACTTATCTATGTTTTTACCGATTTTTTATCATTCCAAATCCGGCTTGGTGATGAGGCGAATAATTGTGAAAAAGCTAACACGGGATGAAATTACGCCATACGTCTACGGCTAACGAAATCGATGGTAATGTACGATCAAATGCGCAACATTAAACTCAACAAGGATATGCTGACACAGGTATACTCTCTACTCTCATAATCCTTTGAAAGCATCACGACCGGATATGATGCAGTCGGATGCAGAACCAACGGCAAAATTTATCAAAACACTTGTATATACCGTTTTTTTCACATCTGAGATATTTCCAAACTGGTGGTAGATTTTTTGATAATCAATGACTTTTAGTGCCTTTTCACAAACATGCGATCTTCATGCTATTGTAATGTTTGAGCTATTATAACATCCACGCATAGCGCGGCGACCATGCAGTTACCGTATGCCGCCAGTGCACGACACAGGAACTTGATTATTTAATATTTATTCAGTGATTTATTCCATATGCGTGTTCTGATACTAGCGCAAACGAGAACTAGCTTGTGCGATAAACCATCTTATAAGGATAGTAAGGACACAAATGAAAATAAAAAAAGAATATAAAGAAATATATAGAAATATCGAAGAATTTAATCATAACTAACTCTATTTATTCAATACACACCGACTGAGCGAGAACGAGATATTTCCATTTCGAAAAAAGTTTTTGACTTTGACGTAAATTTTCCAAAAGAGACTCGAATGCCGATCATTGACATTGAAAGTCCAAAGACAAGAAACGGTTGGCTTTTGTTTAAGTGTATATCTATATATAGTTTATTTATATTTATTAATTCTCTTAAGGGCTATAAGAAGAACAAACTCTAAACTCTCGCAAAAAACGGTCGTAAACTGTCAGAAAGTGATTTTTTTTTTTTTTTATAAAATAGGAAGACGGACGAGCATATGGGCCACCTGATGGTAAGTGGTCACCAAACGCCCTTAGACATTGGCATTGTAAGAAATGTCAACCATCGCTTACATAGCCAATGCGCCACCAACCTTGGGAACTAAGATTTTATGTCCCTTGTGCCTGTAATTACTCTGGCTCACTCAACCTTCAAACCGGAACACAACAATAATAAGTACTGCTGTTTTGCGGTAGAATATCTGATGAGTGGGTGGTACCTACCCAGACGAGCTTGCACAAAGCTCTACCACCAGTAAATGATGTGCGACATTGACCATTTTTAATTATAACATTTCAAGAATACATATCAAAATATAATAGTATATCACCATAAGTCGGATGTTATTATTTCACGGGTGAGGTCTTGTCGAATGCTTTGCCTGAGTCCATATTTCCTGATTTTTTTTTATTTCTTATTTTATCTGATAGGTACAATGTTGGTGTCTTTAAATCCAGGGTAAATGGGCAGGCGCGCTACATCCTAGACCGTGACTTTGCTTAAGATCAGGCAAGTCAAGCGCTTGCCTATTTTGTGTAAAAAAAGAGTACTGTAATGAGTTACTAAATAGCACTGTTATTACAGTGAGTAATATCAATTGATTTCTTGGTTAGAAAGATTATAAGAGATTATAATTAGTCTTACAGAAAACTTACTTTATTAATGTGCTTAAAGTCATTTAATGGTCACAATAAAAAGTAAAATCCAAAGAAGTTGTGCGATTTGGATGAAAATTAACATTGAATATATATTTATATATTTTAAACATTAATATGATGATGAAACATTAACATCAATACAAAAAATCAAGCCATTTATTACAAGTGTACATACGGGATGTATATAAATAATCTAAAAACTTTCATTTCAACTGTATATAATTGCATCTAAATGATTTTTAAACAATCGATTCCACAGTCCACAAAGAAACCGAACAGCATACAAAGAGAACTCAAGATAATTAGAATACCACACATCCCATCGCAGCGAAGCGGGAATCACAATTATGTTTATTGTTTATGCCATCATACATGACAGGGGAGGCCAACGTTTTAACATGCGTAACATGCTTTATTTTACCACGTTAATACTTTCATTTTGAACGAATAACTTTTACACCAATGAGGTTTTATTCTGAAATAAAAACATTGAAAATTAATAAATATAAATCTTTACTTGGATGGACATTAAGGACGAGATCACATATAGCGTGATGTAAATATTTGTTGATTTTCTTGCAATAAAATATTGTCTAAATAAACGTTAACTGTAATTAATCACAATTTTGCTGCTGTTTCGATAATTATCTTGTATTAAGCCGCTTTAACATTGAACATGAAAAGATACTGTATACGAACATTATAGTTAATTTTATCATTTAAATTTGAATAGTAAAACATTTGCAGTATTAGAACTTTGAAAACTAGATTTTTTTTATAGAATAGGAAGGCGGACGAGCATATCGATCACCTGATGGTAAGTCACCAACGCCCTTAGACATTGGCATTGTAAGAAATGTCAACCATCGACTAAGAACTAAGAAGGAACTAAGATTTTATGTCCCTTGTGCCTGTAATTACACTGGCTCACTCACCCTTCAAACCGGAACACAACAATACCAAGTACTGCTGTTTTGCGGTAGAATTTCTGATGAGTGGGTGGTACCTACCCAGACGAGCTTGCACAAAGCCCTACGACCAGTAAATTTAACCGGTTACGCGGTTTAAGGAACTTGTAACTAATGACTCAGAGATGGTCGTTGATTACATATAACATTAGTCTTTGATTCTATTATTTTCATAACATAAATACTTGCAATATATTAAGAGAAATGACAGCTTCGTTCTCCTACTGAAGTTAATAAAGTTACTGAGGCTATGATATCGGGGCCAATGAAAATTTGTTAGGACTTTGTGCAAAAAATTCTCAACAGCACAGAGTATGGAATTCGTAGTGCTTAAATGTACTTCGGAAAACAAATACCACTGTTGATCAGTACCTCAGCTCTTTCTGGTGTACCATTGAATTTTGAAAGCGAAGGATTAGAGAGCACTAGTGATTGCACACACATTTGTGTAATATATTATCTTGCCCTGTGCATGGCTCGATCAATCAGGTTAATCATACTCAGATTTATGAGTAAGCGTCCTATTTACATGACGTCAATCGAAATACGATTATAGCCGGATGGAGGGTCACGCTTTCTTAATGACGTAACTATAAAATAGTTTAAAGGCCACTAAATTACCATTAATTACAAACACATGCGCTTAAGTATCTTCTAACATTTAGGATTTATTTCAAATATAATTTAAAATAGCTAATTGTTAATTAATATTTTATTGGCTGTTCCCCGCAACTAATCGTGCTTAAGTTTATTTATTTTTTTGTAAATCCATAATTCACTCATATCCAGGACTGTCTCGAAACCAGGTTACATTACGAACGATTTTTTGGTTTAGATGTGATGCGATAACAAACTAACAGACATAGTTAGTTCGCATATGTAATATTAGTCTGATTTAACGGACCGGTTGGCGTGGTTGGTAGATACGTGGCTTTCATGCCGAAGGTTGTGGGTTCGATTCCCACCCAGGACAGACATTTGTGTGCATGAACATGTCTGTTTGTCCTGAGTCTGGCTGTAATTATCTATATATAAGAAATGTAGTATATGTAATATATCAGCTGTCTGGTTTACATAGTAGCTCTGCTTAGTTTTGGATCAGATGGCCGTGGCAGGATATTAATATATATATATATATACCTGACTTGGGTATTGTCGTCTCCGCTCCTAACACAAGCTTTACCCTTAATTTGAGGAAAAAGAGATATTTGTAATTCAAACAATTACAATTTTAATGATTTAATAATATATATATATATATATATATATATATATATATATATATATATATATATATATATATATATATATATATATATATATATATATATATATATATATATATTATTAAATCATTAAAATTGTAATTGTTTGAATTACAAATATCTCTTTTTCCTCAAATTAAGGGTAATATATATATATATATATATATATATATATATATATATATATATATATATATATATATATATATTATTAAATCATTAAAATTGTAATTGTTTGAATTACAAATATCTCTTTTTCCTCAAATTAAGGGTAAAGCTTGTGTTAGGAGCGGAGACGACAATACCCAAGTCAGGTTACACAAACTTTCATTAGGAGGGATCGTAAACCGTTGAGCAATTGAAGTTAATGTAATTACTGCTATCATTTCATTGCTCAGTAAATTGTACAAACGTTGGGTTTAATATTGCCGCATTCTCTGCTCACATACACACTAAGACGTATACCAGAAATTTAGAAATATCAATATATAACGTTTAGAAAATATTTTATATAATATCATATATATATTAAATTATATAAATATCGTTTTAATTTTTAATCAATTACAATAAAGGTTGACGACCCCAATCGTATGTTTACACAACGCAGATGGGGCACACGTGCCGGCGCGTGCGCAGTCTCGCATGCCTCGGAAACTGACGGCCGTTTGTTAAGACGCTACCATGTGATTTTGTTTACACTGCGTTGTTTCCGGGGTTATTACATGTTTGCATTTCACACTTTACTATTAAAGGTATTAAGTTGAATAGATAAATTATTATTGCAAATATAGTATTAGACAAAAATTGATAACTACAAATTTAAGTTTTTTTTTTATGTTATACCTGGAACACCTGATAGTAAGTGGTCAACACCGCCCAGACATTGGCGATATAAGAAATAATAACCATTTCTTCCATCGCTAATGCGCCACCAGCCTTGGGAACTGTGATGTTATGTCCCTGGAGCCTGTAGTTACACTGGCTCATTCAACCTTCATATCGGAACGCAACAATAATAAGTATTGCTGCTTCGCGGCAGAATACCTGATGAGTGGGTGGTACCCACCCAGACGGGCCTGCACAGAGCGCTACCACAAGGTATTTTATAAGTATATTTTTTTTTATAATATAGGAAGGCGGACGAACATATGGGCCACCTGATGGTAAGTGGTCACCAGTGCCCATAGATATTGGCATCATAAGAAATGTTAACCACCGCTTACATCACTAATGCGACACCAACCTTGGGGACTAAGATGTTATGTCCCCTGTGCCTGTAATTACACTGGCTCACTCACCCATCACCATTTTTTTAAGTATATTAAAAAAACCACTAATTTATCCCTCCAATTAACATGTGTTAGAAGTGAGAACGACGATTGCCTAGCGAACCTGCGATTTTTATATTGCCAAGCAGCCCGTAAGCGTCAGCTCATATTTATAAGAATATTATTAATATTATAATTTAGTAATAGTAGAATTATTGTCTGTTTGTTACTAGATTACTATATTACTAATGTACCAATGAAATAACCAATATAACCCTACTATGTTGAATATAGCCCCAGGAACTAAATATAAAGTCAATTCAATATTCAAGATCTGACGAACATACTCATATCAAAGGGGCGATATGTCACCCCCCGTAATTGATTTCCACCCTCGAAATGCACCCTCCTCGCATCATACGAATTTGTAACTCCCGATTCAGACGTATTCACAGTCAAATATCATTTTCTTTGTTTTAAATTGAAAATTACATTTCAATTATAATATTTTTTATAATTTAAAATAGATAGAGAGAATGGAAAATGTGCCACGAGATGGTAAGTGGCCACCAATACGAGATATTAACCATCACGTCGTCGTTACTTCACCAACTTTTGGGACTAAGATGTTGTGTTCTGTAATAGCATCCACCTGTGAACCACAAGAAGACGAACTATTGACTGTTTGATGGCGGTATCTAATGAATTACCTACCCAGAAGAGCTTACACAAAGCCCTACCACCAAGTTAGAATTTATATCAATCAGTAGCAATTTTACAAAAACCAGAGAATTACTCGTCGGGAAAACCTAATAACTTTTTATTGGTCCGGCTGTTGACCCAGGACCTCAAACAACAAGGCAGTATTATTCAAATTTAAATTATATACTTCAAACATAATATTGTTTAATCATTATATTTATGACATTTGAATAAATTAACTAAATATTAAAGGCACATATTAGTATACATTTTAAAACTACAAATCACAATATATATTATTATTTAATCTATATTATTTAATTTTGATAAGTCGTAAATTGTTAACGTAGTAGCCAGATTGCAAAGCCTCCAGAGTCCCGATCGGACAATTTAGAATTGAAGATAACCCGTCAAAGTTTGTTCCACTGACAATTATCCTTGATCTTGGTTAGAATTAAACGGACCATTTTGACAGTCGTAATCGTATTTAAATATTTCGATCGGTAAGGTTTAAAAACATGACAATCTATTGAGGTCATGGTTTAAAAAACAAAAGGATTCCTCTGGTTTTTTTTTCGATTTTTCTCGGATCTGAAGCGTTTCTTTGGAATTGGTGGTAGATTTACCCTTTCCAGGCTGGCTTGACATCCTACCACCACGTAATTTAAGATGTATAAATATACAGTACACATCACTCTCAATAAAAAATCCCAGATGCAAATCCTGGGAGCACCTATAAGATTTCATGTATTTAATTATTGAAGAATAACTGCAAGCGTCGGATGAAATCGTACTATTAAGCTTTGGAGCAGCGTTGTAGAATAAGATTCACCTTCTCTTTAAGAGGAGGCTTAAGCTTAAGGAGGAAGGCTTAAGCCATATATATACTTTCCTACCCAACACTCTTATTATAATACTACCGATCATGATATCTAAGAATCTCAGATGTTATGTCCCTTGTGCCTGCTTACCAGCCCATTCGCACTTTAAACCGGAACACAACAATACAAATGATTGATGCATCGCGGTGCGTAATTGACAAGTACCCACCTACTTGTACTGCACCAACCTTAATACCGGTAAAAACCGGTTTCTGTCACGGAAGCTACAAACTAAATTCAAAATAAAAATGCTCTTTATTCAAGTACTCTCAAAAGCAGCTTAGAATTGACTTGTAAAACTAGTACCGGTTAAGAACGCAGATTCTACCGGGAAGAATACATAAAAAACTTAGCCGTTATTAGTATTTATTTATAAATTCTTATATAGACATACTAACCGTAACGACATTGATTTTATATATTTAATTAAATTAATTTCACACAATGTAAATGTTCAATGTTAGTTCGCAAGCACGACAATAGAGTTTGTCCGTAACAAAAGCTCTGACGGATGTCCCGTCCTCGTGTTCCAGTTTGAACATTACCTTAAACTAGCTCTGCGGTAATTTTATTGTTCGTTCAACATATTATTGGTACAGATATTTCGTTTCCTTTTTTTCCGATTTCTAAACAATAACAAATTAAATGATGTTATGACAATTTAACAATATAAAACAAAATTTCAATATAACTTTAATATATCTGAAAAAGTGTTTCATATGTGATATGGTAATTAATTTTATAGTTATACAAACGATATTACATACATACATTTTTTAATAAAAACTAAATTATGGTCTAGTAGATCTATTACAATAAACCATTACAGGAATACACAGTATTGCAGTTGTCAGGCTTAAATATGAAATAAAAAGAAATTTTAAGATGAATTAAATTTAATCAAATATTAACATTTTCCTTTTTTATTTATTGCTAGGCGCAGCTTCGCGTGTTTGGAGGACGGAGACGAGGTTTGATATAAAAAGCCCGTAACTTATGAACTTTCTTGAGGTTAAACATTGCTTCATATCAAATTTCATCGAAATCGGTTCACTCGTTTAGCCGTGAAAGCCTAACAGAAACCGAGTTACTTTCGTATCTATAATATTATATGTAAGGGATTAATTACATAAATAATTATTTAAAAGATAATAAATATATGTAATGCTCGTAAAGAATCAAATCTCTTATTTATTTAAACAATGTTTTAATTATTAAACAACATGCATGACACATTAATATAGCGTAAATCCAAATAATTGACACAGAAAAAGCACCTTTATTTATAATTAAATAGTTCGTATTTTATAATGCATGTCATCGCAAAGTATACAAAAAATATAATTGAAAAACTACAAATCAATTTCATCAATCCTTTGTACTACAGTATTTGGAAATATATAAATAAAAACCATCACAGTTTTTCAACATTTTTCATCATGTATAAATGAGTCGCGTTCTTGTAAATTATATATAAAATAATTCATATTTTATTTTAAAATAATAATTACGAACGTATTTAAATTTTTATATGTAATTAAATCCACATGAATAACGTTCTTCTTCATTATACATGCTGTACTTATAGTTTAATAACCTACATTTTACTTGCTATTAATCTGTCAAGTGAAAGTGTCATTATCCTACCACATAAAATAGTCAGCAATACCTTGGAAAATCAATCAATGAATTATGAATAATTTAAGCGAGCCTTTGTTCATGCGATATTATTGAATATGCATTGTCTAAGGAGTAGTTTATACTATTTGCCAGTATTTATGACAAAATTAATCAAGCGGCCTAAAAGTCGAAGCTGAAGATACAATAAAACTATTCTGCAAGAATAAACTGGAAACTCACCAAGAACGCGATGGTGAAGTGTCAAAAGATGATATGCGACATTGAACATAATAAATTATAACATTTTAAGGACATATGCAGCAAAATAGCATATCACCATAATCGGCTTGTAATGTTTTTCGAATGTCATACGATGTGAGTTTTATGTTTTATGAATATTAATAATATTTTCATTTGGCATTTACTGATTTTGAGGAAACATTCATTAAATTAGAATTTAACTTAATAACCTTTTAAACCCATGTCTAATTATGTTTCTCCAACGTCAAACTACTGCGCCGTCTCATTAATTAGTTCCAAGAAGTGTATTGGTTTTCAGCAGTATCGGTACGTCCAATCTTAAATATTCTGAGTTAGATATTTTGTGTATTTTGATGGTAATGTATCGATTTACTCTCCTCATACTCCGATGGGAGCAATCGCAAACGATCGGGGAAAGATCAGGAACAGGACGAATGGTTTTACCTGCTATCCCAAATTGCTTATAAAAATATATTTTCTTTCCAGAACTTATTGCTCGATACATCGTAAAACTGTATACATTTCACATAGTGCTCTTGATTGCCATTAATTAAGATGTATATTATTGTTTATATAAATATATTTAAATCGGATAGGTAAATGTCATTTGGTTTTTTTATGGTATTGTAAGAAATATTAACCATTCCTTGCCTCGTCAAAGCGCCACCAACCTTGGGAACGCAATCGTTGTGTCCTTTGCCTGTAGTTACACTGGCTCAATCACTCTTCAAACCAAAACGCAACAGTATTATGTATTGCTGTTTAGCTGTATAAAAACGGTTATGGTACTTTGTCCTTTTGTTTCAAAATCAATAATATCAATAAGTATATTGTCCATTTGTAAATGTCTTGCTACTGGGCAAAAGAAAACCCGAACTCTTAAGAGGATTTTGAGCTTATCTCGCTGTTCCAATTCACAATGCTATATACCACCGCAGAAAAAAACCTGGGCGGATTGAAAAATTCACGTCTAGTGAAAACAGTGAGCGACAAATTAGTATTTTATTAATATTAGTATAAGACACTTCGCTTTTTACGTATGTCAAAACTCATTTGAAATATAAATTAAATCAGCTCAAATCCTTTGAAATTATAATAGTTGTTTTGTCTACCATAACATTACACTAACAACGAAGTTTTTTGATCTCTATTCAAAAACAAAGGCATTTTATTACATGCGAAAAAACTCGCTCCGCTAAAAATCACTCGAGTGAAACGTAAAAATAATCCAGCTAATTCTTCCAGGTTTCATTATCACAAAGGAATGACGTTCATAAAAAATAGCTCCTAAAATAAATAGCAGCAGAGACTCTTTTCGCTTGTGCAGTTATATAAACGGCACCTCTTTGTCGCTGTTCGTACCCAATGGATTTGTACTACTTGTTGCATATTATTATAACGCTCGTTTCCGTGACCTGAATAACCAACAAATGGGTCGCGCAACGTAAAATATACTGTTTGTGTTCACTTACCACACGCCGGTTGTATAAAAATCAATTGGACCTGTTACGTCAGAGCTCGAGTGCACACAGCTAAGTCGATTTTCCCGCTCATAGGTACAGATGAAAAATTGAACTGTCAGATTTTTATTCGCAATAAAGAGTTTGTATAGGTGTTAAATGTCAATTTGCGCGATCGAATGAAGTTGTAGTTGTTGCTTAGCGAACGTCATTAATGGTGCCGGGAGGGGTGAATGACGTCACCGGGAACTCGCGACAGAGTGAGTGGAAATTTGAATTGGAACGAGTACGTTTTATGGATAGCTGTGTCAGGATGCCGACTCCAGGGGCCAGTTTCACGTTGCTTAAACGTAGTTTATAAACAAATCATGACTAAAGATGTAAATCAAACAGGTTGTAAATTTGAGACGGGACAACAACGCTACTTTAAGGAATCACGTTTGTTAGTACTTCTACAATATACCATGACAAAAATGTTTGAGAATATTTGAGATTACGAAACAACCAATATTTACGATTTATATTTGAACATATAATTATAATCCGTAATTGTATATAGGCTGCTAATAAATTATTAATCTATTATTGATATAAAGAATAATAGTGATAGTTCTTTTTTTTTATAGAATAGGAAGGTGGACGAGCATATGGGCCACCTGATGGTAAGTGGTCACCAAACGCCTTAGACATTGGCATTGTAAGAAATGTCAACCATCGCTTATAGCCAATGCGCCACCAACCTTGGGAACTAAGATTTTATGTCCCTTGTGCCTGTAATTACACTGGCTCACTCACCCTTCAAACCGGAACTCAACAATATCAAGTATTGCTGTTTTGCGGTAGAATATCTGATGAGTGGGTGGTACCTACCCAGACGAGCTTGCACAAAGCCCTACCACCAGTAAGTTCATGGCCTGATCTATTCCATGACGCGTGTAATTATTTAATATCGCTGATATTTTATTTGGACTGATTGCATCCAAAAATCGTGCTGCGTGGTTCTGTCAGAAAATTGATCCAACCCACGACAACTGTGGGTGTTGTATGTGCCGTTTTTGGGAATTTCGTAAAGTGCATTTATCTATGACGTAGTTATGAACAGAGAAGAGACAGTTATTGTTTGATCGAGGACAAAAGCACTTGGATACAATAACATAGTATTATAGAGGAGACATTCAGCGTTCAAGCGCCTCACCCATTCATATAGTTGTATGAAACCAAACGTGAAGGAGATTGGTCAAAAGTCTCCCGTTTCCATATTGTGTAACACAACACCAGAAATACACTTATTTGTATAATGACAAGCAAATGTTGATGACTGAGCTTCAGAATTATACAGAGTTCCATATTGATATGATTTTTGAATAATTAGCCCTTATCATCCTCATCCATTTTTGTATGTTTAAAAAAATCGCTATGACAGCATAATAATATCAGATAAAGTTTGCCACACTTCTAGAGAGGCTTTGCCTGCGTACCATTTAAGAGATTCAGACGTTGTACCAGTGTTATGCTGCCAACTAAGTAATTTCGGGATACCACTGAGGAATTCGAATTCTTATCATATCCATACAAGCTAATCCATTATCTAAACTGTTAATATATGGTGAAATAATATACATAATTTAAAACATCAGTTAATGTGTTGATACTAGTAATGGTGGAACCATCCACTGAATTTGCCCCTACTGGCTAGAAATACGGAACAACCAACAGAGGGAAACGCGCCTGTGTGCATAATCCTCCTTAACTGTACACGAGTTCAATGTATGCGTGGCTCGATTGGAATTATATCTTGGTGTGGGTTACGAGCGTGCACAGACGCACGATTCACTTGAATGTCTGTGTAAGGTATAGCTGTATTGTGTAGTTGTAAAAGGATTTGTGTGTAAGGCTTGTTCAGATTAAGAGACTAGTTCGGAACTTCAGTTAACGAAGTATATTTCGATTTGCGACGACATCCAATATACTTAACCTTATTTAAAAGAGTTTAACTTTATATGGAATTACTTTAAATACATTATATTATTATTATATTCCCATTGCTACATCTTTTTCGGTATATATTTTTATATTATAGGTAGGCGGACGGGCCTATATTATTATTCTATACATAAATATTATTCTTTATATTAATAATTTATTAGAAGCCTATATTAATGATTATAATTATATGTTCAAATATGCAAATATATAAAAATATATTTAAAAAAATGGGCCACCTGATGTTAAGTGATCACTATCGCCCATAGACATTGGCGATGTAAGAAATATTAACCATTCCACCAAGCGCCACCAACCTTGTGAACGAATATGTTATTTCACTCATCATCAAGATCACTCATCCTTCAAACTGGAACGCAACAATACTAAGAATTGCTGTTTAGCGTTAGAATATCTGTTGAGTGGGTGGTACCTACCCACTCCCCAGACGAGCTTGCACAAAGCCCTACCACCAGTAAATGGGTGATACCTACCCACAATTTTTTATCTTCCTTATTATTTATTACGTATTTAATGTATTGTTTTATTTTTGTTTTGTAATTAATTGTGTCTTTTCCTCTTTTATTCTTCTGTTCTCTGATTATTTTCTGAATTGATTATAATTAGTGGAATCTTAATTTGGTTTATGTGTTATCTTTATTTATTTTTTACACTAACCGTTCAATCGATTACGTTACAACATTGAGTACATTGAGCAGTTAAAACGTGAATGCGCAACAGACAAACGCATTTATAATATTAGTTAGGATTATTGCGGATTCACTTACGATTTATTTTGAAGAATGCTTTATATTGGAAATGCTTACATGACGTCGACGACGTGGTTCCGATAAATTCGCTCCTTTACGATCCTTAGACTTCGAGAATGACATGACAGACATTTCGAGTATTTCTATATAAATAAGGCAAGAAAAACCGTAAGTTAATAATAAGAAATAAATATTAAGAGAAAGTCAAAAGCTCTTTTTTGTCATTAACTCATTTGCACTGGTTAATTTAAATGGATTTAAATATTACAACAAATATGTAACACACATAAAGGGGGCGCAGACGCGAATTGCACCCTCATACACATTTGCGGCGGGTACGCAGCATAGCTACGCAACGCAATATTGAACCTATTATTTAATACATTATTAATTTATTTGTACGGAAAGAATGAGGTTTTAAACAAAACGTTTTTATCGTAATACGTAAAACTCTATTGGTTTACGCGCACCGACATTATTTTTTCCGACATCTTCAACAGACATTGTCATACTTCAGCTAATTTACACAAAACCTAATGCACTAAACCTTACTCATTAATCAGTCCGTCCATTAGTAAATCCCGTACGAAATCCGGTCGGTGGTTATTGAGTTCATAAAGCACAAAGTACGACAGACGTGGCTGGAGAAATTGGTTCTATAATATATAATAATATAATACACTGCGGCTGTGTGTAGCTTCTGAACGACTTAGCCGATTGCTACAGGACGCCGTTTCAAAATCTTGCTAGAATTCAAAAGGCTGCGCTATTTTTAGGTTAGAATTTTTTTACAGTTGTAAGGAAATTTATATTCATGTTGATTTAGAGCCAAAAAAGAAAATCAAAAAGTATGGACTTGATAGATATTCGTTATTAATAAACTTAATTGTCCCCATATATTCGCGTAGTGGTTTTCTAAGTTACACAATAAAGTTCCTAATACTGTAAGTTACGAACAAGTTTCAAATTAAATTTATGAGTTTTGAAATGCAAAGCTTACGGAGAATCCTAAGTTTCAGAAGTTTTGACTTATGACATCAAAACTTATATTTCAATTTGAAAATGGTTTTTCCTTGAATTCGTTTTTAACTGACGAAATATGTATGTTTTTTTGATTGCTTGCAAATACCTATGGTAAATAATTAATTAAGCCATAAAGTGATATAACGGCTTTACGTGTACGTTCCGAGGCACGGGAGTGTACACTTCCAACTTCTAGACTCCGGGCTACTATTGAAAATTTTCGACAGAAAAACCCAATTTGAACCCAGGATTCCGAGTATGCGGCCTTACATCTAGCCACTAGACCAACGAGGCAGTCTACTTACAAATATATAAATAATTATATTACCAAGGGTCTGTATAACCTCCAATGCTACGATTGATGCAGCATAACATTTTTTTTTTCAATTAATGACTTTGTAAATAATATACAGTAAAGTTGGGGATATATACTAACGCATGTTGTGAAAACACTACTACTAAAATTTATGCGAAAAAAAAAACAAACTATCCGAAATAAAAATCCTAAATAACCATTTGTATTCAATTAAAACCTTACATAAACCAATGACAAATTTTATATAAACTAAATTGAATAGCACTTCGTGATTTACATTAAAAAAAAAACTTTTAAAAGCTGTATATAGAAATTAAAATAATTAAACACTCGTGCGCCCAGCTCTTCTTATCGCCCGACCGGCGCTGCCGATCCAATTCATTAGCGCCACGGGCTTCGGACGGGGAGCTTATGTCACTTGCTCAAACAACAAACACATTATACATATTACGTGCGTTATAAAACGCGGTCTCTATTGTAAGAATAAGGTATGACCGCAATAATAAAAATAAAAGACGGAATTGGAAAAATTAAAGAGATTGTTTATTGATATAATATATTTTTATGCATTATCGTATTTGGCATCTGTAAATATTCGAGCTGGGGTACTATAATCTTAAATAGTCATGTGTTCTTCTTTCGAATGTCAAATCAATAATGACAGAAAGAGATATATCAGTATTTAAATAAACAGCCGTAAATATCAGTTTATCGACGTCCACTGCTGGACGAAAGCCTCCCCCATAGAATGCCAACCAACCCGATCTTTGGCAGCCCACATCCATCCCCTGTGGGATCGACGATTCAAAATGAAAATGAAAAATTATGATACAACCTCCAAAATGCTGCCAAACGTATTCTTCTTTTGGCCTTCTTCTCAAAGTTATACCGGCCAAATTGTATTGTTTGGTCCAGGTAGATTTATTCCTGTACAACCTCAAGTGGAGAGCCATTTACGACAACCGGTCTCGGGGATATATGTTGGTTGATCATAATTTTGGTTTTTTCTATGTTCATCCCCAGACCTACCTGTCTGTTTAGCATCTCTTCCAAATCTTGCAGAGTTTCCGCCATGATGACAAAGTCGTCAGCAAATTGCAGATGTGTAATATGTTGGCCATTCATATTAATACCGTGTCCGTTCCGCGTCGTTAATAATCGAGCGTCTTGAAGACGTCCTCCAATGCATTGGTAAAAAGTTTTGGGGAGATAACATCCCCCTGTCTTACCTCGAGATGCAATTGGATTAGTCTTATGCTCTGATCTTGTACTTGGACGGTCATAGTTGCGGCTTCGCACAAACACTTTAAGACCTGGACATATCGAAAGTCAACTAAACATCTCTCCATGGATTCCAAAACAGCCCAGGTCGCGATGGTATCGGAAGGCTTTTTCGTAGTCCACAAACGCTAGGCAAAGAGGCTTATATTCCTCACAGCCGTAAAGCAACATTCATTTTAATATAAAAATAGAATATCTAGAATTTGTTCAAAACATACAAAAAAAACCACAGCGTGTAATTCGCTTTTCCAAATATTTGAGTTTCTTGAATTTTGTACGCACTACGGTTGTTTTAATCCACACCAAAAATTGCCTTTATAAATATGCTTGTTATTTATAATGTTAATCATTGGACAATATATTTTACAGTCATATATATACACTAGGTCTTAAAATATTACTTTCAGAGGTACTTTTATTTCAAGATTCAGGGAAAAGGTTTAATTAAGAAAAAAAACACCTGAAATAATACACCATTTATTTTTATATCACAATGAGAATAATTGAATAGGATTCATCGATCCCACAATTATATTAAATATTTATCAAACGGTCTGTTTTATTAAAATACTATTGTAAGGACGGGACTAGGTAAATAAAGTAGATGTTTAAGGTTTGAAGATAAATTTATTACTGCTCCTCAATACCATGTGTCAGCTGCTTATATACTACACTACATGCCCTACCAAACAAAAAAAAAATGTTGGATACATTAACATTTTTTTTATCAAAATACAATATGAAAAAGTAAAATAAAATTGAATATAATAATAATTAAACAAAATAAAACAAATATGTAAACAAAGGTATAATAATGCAGTGCTGAAATTTAATATCAAATATCATAATAGGTACAGTCATAATCACAAGTCTTAATAAACAATATGTTTAATGATCATTCAACATAAAGTCTTGTCCTATTTTTATGAACAGTTTTTTCTTTACCATTGACTAAAATTACAACATTCGGTGATAAATCTTTAACAACTGTATATGGACCTAAATATAATGGATCATGTTTGCTAATATTTTCATTTTTAATCAATACTAAGTCTCCTTGTTTATACTCCACTGGGTTTATACTTCTATCATATTTTATTTTTCTTAAAGTTTTACAATTTATGAGGTTTGTTTTAGCATCATTTTGTGACTTTTGTAACCGGTATTTTAGTTCTATTGCATAATCATCAAAATTGTAAATTGGATCTATTGTCGACCTAAGATTACTTGGTAAGTTACATTGTTTGCCAAACACTAATTCGTATGGAGTAAATTTTGTACTCGAGTGTACAGAAGTGTTATACGAAAAACACCAGTAAGGAATCCATGAACTCCATTCCTGACTATGACTGTTAACTTGCATTCTTAAATAAAATGTTAAATGTTTATGACTATTTTCAAGTGATCCTAAGGTCTGATGGTGGAAGGCTGTAGACTGTAATTGACTTATATTTAAAATTTTACAAACCTCTTCCATTGTAGAATTTATAAATTCAGTTCCTCTATCGGTCACGATCTGCCGAGGGATGCCATATCTAAGTATAAAATTATTTACTAGAGTTGTAGCTACTGTGCGCGCATCCTTACCTGCTATCGGATATGCCTCGACATATTTGGTGAGGTCGCATTGGAGCGTTAAAATGTAATTATAATTATTATCTCTTGTCAATGGACCTACCAAATCTAAATAAATCTTATCAAAAGCTGAATTTCCACAGTCCGTTATGGTCATAGGTTCTTTTATGGTATTTAAATATTTATAACGTTGACATTTACTACATTTTTTTACAAAAAGCTTAACATCATGCTCTAATCCTGGCCAAAAATATTTTTTACGAATGTTATTTAACATACGTCTTATTCCTGCGTGTCCGCTAGTGGGCAGGATATGATAATCGTTTAATATAACTCTTTTCGTATCGTCGTCTATAATTTTTGTAACTCCTTTAATTACGCATAAACGGGGTCCGGACCACTTACGCATTTTATTAATAACCTGAGCTAGCTCTTTAATTATTTGAAAATTATTCTCATCTTTTATTACATATAACGTATTTATTTTTAAATCGATACAAAATGATTCCATTTCCCTCACAGAGACAGCTCGTGTACACTGGGATTGGGTAAACAGTTTCACAAAAATTGTACGATTTGACGACGAGTATGCATAATCACCACGCTCTAATGATACGCATTTTTTAAACTTTCTCCATTCTTCTTCATTCACAAATACCAACTCCGTGTAATACTTCGGTAGTTTTAACATCTCTACAACTCTTGGGTGATCAGTCCAATCGTCAGTAGAAATATTAGAAACCGAAGTAGAATTACAAGGTTTTTCATCAAGCTTCTTCTTTTGTGCCCTTGTAAGTACTGACATAATATGATCATTCATCGCCTTTAATTCTTCACTACTAATTTCTATGCGTGACAATGCATCTGCAGCTACATTATCACACCCTTTCACATAAGTAACCTTAAAATCATACTCTTCAAGTATTAGCCGAAATTTTAACAATCTACTGGAAGGATCTGTCATATTGTATAAAAATATTAAGGGTCTATGATCCGTTTCTATAATGAACTTTCGTCCATAGAGATACGGTCTAAAATATTTAACAGACCAAACAATCGCTAAAAGCTCTTTCTCAATCGTTGGATACCTACGTTCAGCTTTATTTAAACTACGACTGGCGTAAGCTATTGGTCTACGATCAGCATTACATAAAATCGAACCTATTGCATACCCTGAGGCGTCTGTCTGTAGTATAAATGTGTTATTATAATCGAAAATAGGATATTGTAATATTGGAGGGCTCGTTAACATTTCTTTTAAAGTACTAAATGATTTTTGACAGTTTTTATCCCAATTAAATATTACATTTTTACGACATAAATCATTTAATGGAATAGAGATTTGGGCGAAATTCGGAATAAACTTTCGATAATAGTTCGCAAAGGCTACAAATCGTTTGAGCTCGTCTACGTTTTTAGGAACCGGATAATTAATTAACGCCTTAATTTTTTCTGGATCTGGTTTAATGCCGTCCGCTGATACCACGTGTCCGAGGTATAAAATTTCTTTTCGAAGAAAATCGCACTTATCAGGATTTAATTTTAAATTAACTTTTCTAAACCTTGTTAAAATATCTAACAAATTTTTATTATGACTATCTAAATTTCTTCCGAAACAAATTAAATTATCCAAATATACAAAACATTTATCGTAATTAAGTCCCGACATTGCTACTGTCATTAAGCGTGAAAATGAACCAGGACTGGTTTTCAAACCCATAGGCATACGGGTCATTTGATACTGGCCAGACGGTGTTGTGAATGCGGTATATTTCCTACTGTCAGCATTTAGCTTCGTTTGATAATAAGCTTGTGTTAAATCTAATTGAGAAAAATAAATAGCTCCTGAAAGTGAGTCTAATATATCACTTATATTCGGAAGGGGAAATTTGTCATGCATTATACAATCATTTAATTTCCGAAAATCTATCACTAAACGCCAGCTTTTATTATTATCTTCTGATTTTTTAGGTACTAATAGTACTGGGCTAGACCATTCGCTGTTAGCGGGTTCGATAATATCATTGGCCAACATTTTTTGAACTTGTTTTTCTATTTCATCACGTTGAGAAAACGGTAATCTATATTGTTTAGTATAGACCGGATTCGTATTAGCTTTTAGTTGTATATTTTGTTCGTAAAGATTACACGTACCTAACTTGTCTCCTGGCAAGAAAAATACGTCAGCATATTTCGCACAAATACTTTGTATACTAATGCTTTCTTCTTTGTTCAAATGATTCAATTTAATTAATGATAATAATTTCCGAACTCTTTTTCCGTCCAAATTTTCTTTGTTAAACGAACAAATATTATAATTCGATAATAAATCAATTTCAGGCCTAAAATAACTAAGATTAATTTCTGTTTCGCGAGTATTTAAAATTTGAATAAATATTTTTCCCTCTTTCGGTTGACAGATACTTCCAGCGATAAATACACCTTCACACAATTCTCTGGGAAATATAACACACGATTCATTCATGTCGGCAATAAGTTCTGTGGAAGATTCATAGTTAGATAACAAACGTAATTTGGCATTTTTAGTTAAACGAGTTTTAAGGACAAAAGAAATAAGTAACTGTTCATGTTCTTTCCTAATGGTTTGGCTATAGAATTCGATACAATCTATTAATTTTTTAGTAACTTCTTCATCTCCTGTCATAATAGGTAGAAGAGAAGTAGCAGTTTTCATGTCAAAGTCAGTCATGGTGCTAAAATCTTGGTCACTAACTAAACAAGTTGTTTGAATTTTTTGATAAAACGATTCAATTTCTTCGCAAGCAACTAATAAGTAATTTATCTATTCCTTTTTTATATACCCTTTAGATGCATTAAAGTTTAACTCGTCACGATATTTTATATATTCGTCATATAAACTTTTTGCCTCTAAATATTTCTGTTCTAACAACTTTAAGAAACATAATATAATATTTAGTACCGAAAAATAACAAAAAATGGCTTAAAAATATACACTTAAAAATAATGATAAAATATGAATAAATCTATTGTCTATAATACCATAACACCTTTGCTGATGACACTATTTCACTTCTCCTTTTATATATTTTTCACACTTTTACACTCCTATTTTTTTTATAAGCATCCATTGATGCGTCTCCAGGCTAAACGACACGTTCCTGATTTATTTCTCCAGTCTCTGGTCCACGCCTCGAACGTCTGAAAGCGCTCCTGGCCATCTCCTGACGCATCCAGTTTATGTGGCAGCGTTTATATAATTTATATATGGCAAACTTTGCCCCCAAAATTAAAAGTAAAAGAAAAATACCCAAAATTATATTTGTCACTTTCTGATTTTGGTGTATTAGTTCCACGTCGGCCGAATTCACGCCTCCTGCGGCATTTTGTGCAATCACAATTTGTTCTTTACTTTGTTCTTTGCCCATTTTGTATTATGACGCTACTAACGTTCGAACAATTAAATACACGAATGTCCAATATTACACAGAGCGACATTATATTGTTATACTGCACTTCGTTAGAACCCGAAACCGAACCTTAAATGGCAGGGTCGCCATGTAAGGACGGGACTAGGTAAATAAAGTAGATGTTTAAGGTTTGAAGATAAATTTATTACTGCTCCTCAATACCATGTGTCAGCTGCTTATATACTACACTACACTATAAAAATGGGGCATTATAACAAATTTTAATTAATATGAGCGAATAATAGTTTAAAGTTAAACATAACATAAAGCATATAATATCGATGGAATCAAATGTTATGGTACTAAAATTTAATTACTTGGTTGAACTGGTGGTAGGGCTTCGTGCAAGCTCGTTTGGGTAGGTACCACCCACTTATTAGATATTCTACCGCAAAACATCAGTACTTGGTATTGCTGTTTTCCGGTTTGAAGGGTGAGTGAGCCAGTGTAATTAGAGGCACAAGGGACATAATATCTTGAAAGCGATGGCTAACATTTCTTACAATGACAATGTCGATTGGCGTCAGTGACACTTACTATCAGGTGATCCATATGCTCGTCCGCCTACCTATAACTATATCAAAAAAATATAAAAAAAATTTATAGGTATAAATTCAAAACTTCAAATCGCTAGAGTTACACTAGTTACATCGTTGAGTTATTACATTATTGAGTTCTTACAGTATGCTCTCAAATATTTTTATAAATTATCGTAGAGTGCGAAGTCAAATGTCACAAAATTTATAAATAATTATTTGTTTGTACTCAAATGGTAATTGAGTCGAGATAAGGCGAGACGAGATCGGACACCTATCTAGGAATTTGATTCAAAAGCGGACCATACGCTCCTGTAAGAGACAAAGTGGGCACCGCTGGTTTTTTATTGTGTGCCGGATATACACATACCCTGCGACTCCACTTCGTGGGGGAAACGCGGTAAAGGTGAGACAAGAGACAAAATGGAAGTGGAAGATGAACAGTTGCAGGCTATGATATTACTTTTACTATTATTTGGTGTATTGTACGCAATCAACATATCTTGCATATAAATGTTTACAATTAAATATCAACCTTATTACCTACAACATAAGATACAATAAATGTGACGTCGCAATCCAACAAAAGTTATAAAATATGTCACACATCAATTAATAAAGAATGAATAAAAACAAGTCTCTGTTCAAAGCAAAGAAAATGAGATAATCAAAAATACGAATTGGAATTAAGGAATAATGATTTATATTTTTTTTTAAGAAATTACAGATTAAAAAGATTTTGATGTCGACATACAATCGTGATAAGAAACTTAACAATTTAAAAAATATTACAATTTTTATTATAAATTCGACATTTAAGTTATATTTAGAATTGCTTGTATAATATAATAATAAAAATTAACAAATTGATAAATACGATACATGAAAACATAAAAATCTAACTTTATTAAAAATATTATGTATATCATCTGACAAATAGGTACAAATGGCGGGCGGTATCTTGTGCAGTTATTTTAAGGACCTTCTATTTACTTTCTTCTACCGTTTCTTCTCGATGGAATGCATATTAGAACCAGCAACGCTTAACCATACAAATCATCTTTAAAAAAAGTATTTGAATAAAAATATTACAATTTAACTAAAATATATATTTAATTACAGAATTAGAAAAAGACATAAAACTTCAATTTAAAATACAAATCTTTTTAAAAGACGTTTTTTAATATAGTATATATTTATTGGACTGCGACATTACATAACATAGAAAAAAAACATTGGCTAATTAATCTAGATTATACTTAATTAGGATATAAATTGATTTATAAAAAAAATATCATAAGAATGTTTAAAAATAAATTTCTTTAAAATTTTGATATCTTTAAAGTGACATTATTTTGGGTACACTGAATGTAATCTAAGTTCGAGGTCGTATTAGACTCCACGTAACGTTTTTAAGTGAAACGTTACTAACGAGTTTTTCTTAGACAAAAGTTCTTGTTAATAGAAATCCTAAACGGACTTTTTTTTCATTTAACCCTTCAAATATATTGGTATGAACATCTATTTAACAGTTTTAAAAAATTGTTGTCAGTTCCTATACATTTTAATTAAATGGACGAATTCCAAGATTTTTCTTTTTAATGAAATTTCTTTCATATTAACTTCCTTCTTCCTAACTTTAACCTTCATAAAATAAGTCAGTGTTCTGACTGACTAATTAAAACATAGTCTAGTCCTAAAATATGCCATATAGCGACTTAAACGGAGGATAACTTCGCTTTGAAATATAAGGACGCACCAGTTTTAAAAATAATTACTTCATTTGTGTACATTAGTGTTGCTTGTCGATAGTCCACTATCGATAGACAATCGATTGTTTATCGAAAGTTAAAATGTAAGCAATTGTATCGATAGTGTATCGATATTATAGTCACGTATGAATACTATCGGTTATATCGACAGTATCGATAACTCACCATAATCAATACTATTTATAACAGCAATATTATCGATAGTAATTAATTCGATAGTAACGAAAGTATTGCAAAATTTATTAGTTTTAACTAAAACCAATCGATAGTCAATGATTTTTCGATAGTTTTAAAGTTTTATTAAATCTTTACTACCGAATGAATTCTATCGATAGTATCGATAGTACTGCTGTTATCGATAGTATTGTGCACGGAGACCTATAATTACTGTCGATAGTATTGCTGTTATCAATAGTATGGCTCATGGTGAGCTATCGATACCATTGATAATACCGATAGTATTGACACAACACGAACTTCGATAGTACTATCGATATCCTGAATACATTTTGAGGTCAACTATCGATAGTCGAACTATCGATAGTTCTACAACACTGGTGTGAATCATTAGTCTGTTAACGGTATTCTGTCACAAGTGTTATATCATAAGATTGTTTTTTTTTTAATCATATGAAATAGAAGTATCAAATTAACTATTCAAATATAAATTATTATTAATTATAAAGAGAATGATTAAAAGTCATCGAGTCATTTTATTCTTTATGATAATGTGATTGCTTTGAAAGAAATACAGTGAAATTTAATAAATTATCATAAGCCGTGTTACAATTATCATTAATGAGCCGGGATGGCTCAGAGAGAGAAGTTTATTTTAAATCAAGTACCGTTCAATGTTTACGTTTAATTTGTAATTATAATTCATCTCCTGGATGAATATAGAATTCTGCCACATGTATATCGAACACCCCCTCCTATTAGAGCAGCCTGGTGGGAAAACTTGCCCAGCAGCGTTACATGCAGTGTTAAAACGTTTACGATATATTTTTTTATTCATAAAGTAACAGTAACATCCTGTTAATGTCCCACTGCTGGGCTAAGGCCTCCTCTCTCTTTTTGAGGAGAAGGTTTGGAGCTTATTCTACCACGCTGCTCCAATGCGGGTTGGTAGAACACATGTGGCAGAATGTCAATAAAATAAGACACATGCATTCCTCACGATGTTTTTCCTTCACCTTCTATTATAAAGTACATATAAGTAAAAAAAATGTAATATTTTATATAACTGTCAAAAAACAATCACATGAAATTTAATAACTAACAGCTAAGCCTTTAAGGCGAACTCATCTAACTAAATTACTACTGACTAAACTATAAAATATTACTAAATAATATGTCAATAATAATACTTTATACTAAACAATAAAATTTGAGTCATGAAAACAAAAACCGCACCGTTTCGTACAGACTTAACATCACAGTCAAAAATTGAGTAAAATGTCAAAATGAAAAAAAAAAACACTAAATTTTTACATTACAAAAATTATACCACAGATAATATAAAACAAATGATATAACTACGCCTATATTTTTAGTCTACAGTATAATTTTCCGTATAAAAATATAATTGATCTACTTCAGATTCAAGGCCTATGTGTATTACCTCTAATGTACGGTTACTATATTTAAGAAACGATTCATTTTCATTATTGCTAGTAGAATCGGCTACGAGGCGTAATTTAGAAGTCTTTACTATTACTTTGCTACAAATAACGCATAGTAAAAAGCAATATAACAAGATGTCAGTTTCAATAAAAAAAAAAAAATATTGCAAGCGTCAATTAGATAATTCTACTAACCGTAATAAAAAAAATAATCGTTTTTATTTAATGTGAATCTATGTACGCGCCTTGGGGGTAAGACCGACTCGTTTGCCGAGTCGGCAAGCGGTATGACGCTCTCGTATGCCGTCTTACCCTTTGTCCCCGCCCTTCTCTACTTCGTGGCGCGTATAAACCTCATTACTATATATTATTGTAGTAAAAAAACATATATAGCTCTATGTTTTCTGCTTATTATATTTAATTATTGTTAGTTTCAATAATTATCGATTCTTTGAGAGCGTCTTCTGGCAGGTTTTTTAAATATAGTAACCGGCTTTAGATGAGCCTGATTTAAAAATATTATCGGTGTATTTCATACTTCTTACATACTAAATTGGTACTTAAAATTTTCATCCAATATTGATTAAAGTTTACTTATAATATTTTCATCATCAAATTGAACAAACTTTCATTTTATATATTTTTTTAATGGTATGATGCATTTCCTTTGTAATGCAATAAATAAATAAGAAATATGTGACAATTATTGGATGAAAAGATTAAAATTAAATCATTTTAGGCATCATTTTTGGTTAACCCATGCTTACATATTACACCCAGACATATACCCCGGGGTCTGGAGCTGATGTTTTGAGGACGGTTTCTCGGATGCTTATAGCGATGTTGACGTGACAGATTTCAATCCACGGACGAGTATAGTCGGAGAGAGATCCTTTGTCAACTCATCCAGGACCTGGAAATACAAATTAATAATAAAAATAATAAATAATACTATACATTCTATTAACGTGGGTTCAAACCCGGGCAAGCACCTCTGAATTTTCATGTGTTTAATTTCTGTTCATAATTCATCTCGTGCTTTTCGGTGAAGGAAAAGCGTGGAATAAGCTCTAAACCTTCTCCTCAAAAAGGGAGAGGAGGCCTTAGCCCAGCAGTGGAACATTTACAGGCTGTTACTGTAAACTGTTACTGTATACATTCGAAAGCGAATTCGAAGCGTTTGCTACGCTGTCACGTCTTAACTAATCAACCGATCATCATGATATTGTGTATGCACGATATCAGAAGTACAGAAAAGGAGGAAACCTTCCCAGCCCAGCAGTGGGACATTTACTTACAATTAATTTTCAAGTTATAACAGCATATATACGTAAATACTTAAAATTCACGAAATCGAAGTTTAAAAATATATATTTGTTAGTGTTATATCACTATTTTAAGCCGGTCCGAAATGAGACACCGTTGACAATATAATGTTTTTTATTCTCCGTTATAATCTTATTCCAAAAATAATTGATTTCTTAGCTCCTCAATTTTCTTAAAAACCGCTACCATGACAGTTGTCCTCTTCAATAATGACAGTTAATGGCAACATGTAATTTTATAACAAGTTATATTTAAACGACCGATACTGGCCATCAATAAAGTGCTAACACTATAATATTTACTGGTAGCAGGGCTTTGTGCAAGCTCGTCTGGGTAGGTACCACCCACTCATCAGATATTCTACCGCAAAACAGCAGTACTTGTTATTGTTGTGTTCCGGTTTGAAGTGTTAGTGAGCCAGTGTAATTACAGGCACAAGGGACATAAAATCTTAGTTCCCAAGGTTGGTGGCGCATTGGCTATGTAAGCGATGGTTGACATTTCTTACAATGCCAATTTCTAAGGGCGTTTGGTGACCACTTACCATCAAGTGGCCCAAATGATCGTCCGCCTACCTTTTCAAAAAAAAAAAAATAGTATGGTACCTTCATATACTGTTCGCAGATAACCTCATCGGCTTCGGTCGGAGTGGGGGACAGTTTGGGAGGCTGCGGTAACTGCACGAACGTCACCGCCGTGCCTTCCTCACAGCGACTCTTGATTATTCTGTTCACTCTGTTAGAAAAACATTTTTTTTACATACTGTTAATGTCACAATATTATTTATTTGTTGTATATTTATTTATTCATACATGTTTCATATATTTCACCAACAGAGCGCGTTAATAGTGTTTTAAATCGCGCTATCGTCGTGATGTCTTAATAATATACATAAGGTGTGATTGTGTTTTTTTTAATATGAATAATAAATTCGAAACAATCTGTTCAAATTGAAGTATATGCCTATAGTGTAAAAAATACATATAACTATTAAATATAAATGAATGAAATACTAGCATTAATAAATTTCTAAATGACAGAATAACATAGTAAAACTTAAGTAAGTAATTTTTACAGCCCGGCTCACGGGTGCTGTGGCATTGGGCGACCGTTCACGATTATCGCGTCGATGTACTCGACTAGCGAATGATTTTAATCGTAAAACATTTTTCAGCATCTGGATTCGTTTTAATAAATGACTTTGGCAATCAATGTCAGGGAGGGGATGGGAGGTAACCAATGTTTGTCTGTGTGACTTATATGTAAAATAATAACAAAAAATACAGACCTTTGTAAATAGCTCATCGGTACGCGCTGGTATACGCTGTTTTCATTCGAGTTCGGGTCCAAATAACGGTTGACATCGTGATCGAATTTTGGCCAATCAGTTACCTGCAAATTATGTTAAAATTTTACTGATTCTCTTATATGTTGTGCATCATACAAGTAGTATTATAATTAGGAATCAACACTTAAAATGTGTATTTAAAGATAAATGTATAATAATTTAAAAATAAGTTTAGTTTGTTAATTTGGCTCAAAGATGCGAGTGTATAAATATGTCTTGATTTTGTCATATTTTTTAGAAGTTTACAAATTCAAATTTATCATAAATAGAAAAAGCAAAATGTTTTTATTGTTTAAGTTTAGTATTTTTTGGACTAATTTTTGTGGTAACAATTTTATATGAAATCTACATTGTTACTATTATACATTACACGTACACATCGGTAAAAATTTTACTGGTGGTAGAGCTTTGTGCAAGCTCCTCTGAGTAGGTACCACCCACTCATCTGATATTCTACCGCAAAACAGCAGTACTTAGTATTGTTGTGTTCCGGTTTGAAGGGTGAGTGAGCCAGTGTAATTACAGGCACAAGGGACATAAAATCTTAGTTCCTAAGGTTGGTGGCGCATTGGATATGTAAGCGATGGTTGACATTTCTTACAATGTCAATGTCTAAGAGCGTTGGTGACCAATTACCATCAGGTGGCCCATATGCTCGACCGCCTTCCTATTCTATAAAAAAAAATACAGAAAAACCACTTTTTATGAAAGATATATAAAATGATGTTTTGAACAACATTCAACTTATAAACAAAAAACTTACGGTGTGTGTGTAAGCGCTGATCCTGAGCAGCTTGAGCAGCTCGTCAAGGCGCTCCTGCACGGGTCGCCCGGGAGACATCTCCGGTAGACCAGGCTCCGTCATCGATTCGGAACCGAACGTGTGACTGTTATCTGTGAAAATCATTTAAAAAAATTGTATAAAATAACGTGCATCAAAAATTACAACTGGCATTATGTCGTACTTCCATTGTTAATGACATTTAATGTAAAGCGCGCGCACCGCGGCGGCGTTACGTCACATACCGTGTGCGGTGACGACGTGCACTCGGAGCGCGAGGTGTTGCGAACGGCGCGCGCACCGCGGGGGCGTTACGTCACATACCGTGTGCGGTGACGACGTGCACTCGGAGCGCGAGGTGTTGCGAACGGCGCGCGCACCGCGGGGGCGTTACGTCACATACCGTGTGCGGTGACGACGTGCACTCGGAGCGCGAGGTGTTGCGAACGGCGCGCGCACCGCGGGGGCGTTACGTCACATACCGTGTGCGGTGACGACGTGCACTCGGAGCGCGAGGTGTTGCGAACGGCGCGCGCACCGCGGGGGCGTTACGTCACATACCGTGTGCGGTGACGACGTGCACTCGGAGCGCGAGGTGTTGCGAACGGCGCGCGCACCGCGGGGGCGTTACGTCACATACCGTGTGCGGTGACGACGTGCACTCGGAGCGCGAGGTGTTGCGAACGGCGCGCGCACCGCGGGGGCGTTACGTCACATACCGTGTGCGGTGACGACGTGCACTCGGAGCGCGAGGTGTTGCGAACGGCGCGCGCACCGCGGGGGCGTTACGTCACATACCGTGTGCGGTGACGACGTGCACTCGGAGCGCGAGGTGTTGCGAACGGCGCGCGCACCGCGGGGGCGTTACGTCACATACCGTGTGCGGTGATGACGTGCACTCGGAGCGCGAGGTGTTGCGAACGGCGCGCGCACCGCGGGGGCGTTACGTCACATACCGTGTGCGGTGACGACGTGCACTCGGAGCGCGAGGTGTTGCGAACGGCGCGCGCACCGCGGGGGCGTTACGTCACATACCGTGTGCGGTGACGACGTGCACTCGGAGCGCGAGGTGTTGCCAGCCGCGGGCGGAGCGCACGACGGCCGCGAGCTGCAGGGCGAACAGCGCGCGCACCGTGAAGGGCTCCTCGCGCGACGGTGACAGCGCCTCCACCAGCCACACGTCGATGTACTTCAGCGCACTAGACCGTCTAACACACAAAGTTTAATGTTATTGAGTTTTAAAAAAAAGTTAATAATGGAACAATAATATCGAAGTCACGAAAAACTGTCGTTTCCCTCGTGTTAGTGCAGTAGATAATATAAAAAGAATGTTTATATAATAGTTTATTATCCTCCAGTTTCTGAAGCGCTTATCAAAGTCAAACTAACTAATTTGATTCAAGCCAAAATGTTCATTAATTGATGGCAAATGATAACGCGATAGCCGACCAATAAGCAATTCGTTATTCTTATTTTAATTCACAAACTTTATTCAATTTTCAAAAACTTTGTTACAAACTATACAAACAAACACATTGACTGCAAGGCATATTTACTAAAACGAATTCAAATGCCGAAAAATAAATGACGAATATACGTAACAACTCGCTAGTCGAGTCCATCGACGCAATGACCGTGTAGTCACCGATGCCACTGCACCCGTGAGACGGGTTATCGAAATTACTTACTAGTATTTTATTAAGTTATTTAGAAATTTATTGATAAAATGGTAACTACATTGTCCTTTATTTAATTCGCAATACTGGACATAATAAATTAATATTTAACGTTAGGTATGTTTAAAAAATACATTTGCGTTATAATAATTTATTTAAATAAAAAAACCTAAGATGAAATACGTTTATACTCGGAAGTCATGTACATAGTCATCCAAAATGTTAACACTTTACTATATTTTCACAGAAAAAACAATAACTCAAATATCAAAGTTACATATTAACTTTTTATTTAGTTAAAAATCTTTAGTCACTCTAGCTTTTTTAATTAGTTCCATTTTTCGTTATTCTGTATTGTTATTGATTTTGGCTTACCGTTCAACCGCCGCCATATTCAAATTATGGAAGTGTCTACACAGACACACGTTCTTGTTCACACAGAGCACATCCGAGACTATCCTGACGTACTCCGCGGCAGACATTCTGGGTGAAAACGCGGTCCGAGTTGGAAACATCACTTGTCCATTGTCGAGGTCGAAATCCTGAGTTTTGTAGGGGGAGGCTGGGCTGCGGGTAAATTATATATATTATATATTGATACGCGTTTTTTTAAGTTTTATATTTATTTTTTCTTATAATCAAATTTTAACAGATAACGTAAGCAGATAAAAAAAATATAGATATCCTGATGTTAAAAAAACAATATAGTTGTTTTTTATAACATCAGGATATATTTGTTTTTTAGCAAGAAAATTTTCTGTTTGATGAAAAAAAATGCTGCAAACGTTTAAAAGAATTCAGTGAGTAATGCAGGCGTTATCCGCTCAGTAAGTTAAGCATTTGTTAGTAAGATATTGTTGAACGACTACAAAAAGCCTACTCTCTGAAGAAGTCGCAGGGCTGCGCGGAGTCCCGGAAGCCCAGCAGCACGGTGTCGGGCTTCATGGCGCCGAGCCCCGCCAGGCGCGTGAGGTGCGCCGCCCCGCTGCGGATGCCGTCCGACAGGCACAGCTCCACGAACGCCTTCACCTGCGGGCCGAGCGCGCTCTTGTTGTGTTTGCGTGTGTGCGGCCATACGATCATACTCGTACGTGTGTTTGTATGCATGTCTCATGCGTGCGTACTTATTTACAAGGATGTACTTTGACCAGTAATAGGTATAACCTATCAACCTTTTATAGAAGACAGATAGTAATCCTGCTATCATATTGTATTTTTACTAAACCAACCAATCTATTGGTTGACCAGACCGCTGCTTCTATTGAGCAGTGTAATAATAATTTGACATATTAAAGTTTGGAATGCGTTCCAAATAATTTAAATTAAATTCTAAGACAATAGGGATGGTCTCTGACTCAAATATTATTTATATCTAATAGTAATTTATTAAATACTAAGCCAATAAAAATAAATACAATTAATGGAAAAATATTAAATAATTTAAACAATAAATATGTAAACCTGGTGCACCAAAACATTCAAGAAATATTAGGAAAAGACTTAGAAATTGAGTTGTTCATTAACACTAATGACATTGATATTTTATGTATCACAGAGCATTGGCTCTTAAACTACCAATTTATGTTTAATTTTGATGGTCACCAGTTAGCTAGTATGTTCAGTAGAAATAAAGCAATACGCGGTTTCTCATTAACACTCATCAGTAAAAAAAATCAAGTTTAAAGAACGTAATATGTTGTGAGCCTTTCTATTGAGCAGACAATGAAATAGCCTGTACTGAGCTTGAGTGTGTTATTGTTGTATGCGTATACAGATCTGCCAGTGGGTTATATGAATTATTCGATGATTATGATTGAAATAATGGAAAATGTACTGTTGCTCTAATAAATATATCTTTGTTTGTGGTGATTTCAACATCAATTTATTAGAAAACTGTAGTACGAGTATTAGATTCAAATCTCCATTAAATTCATATAACCTTGTTAACTTGTTCCAAGAGCCAACTGGAATCACTGAATCCACTGCAACATGTATTGATAATATATTTACTAATTGTGTACCACATCATAAACATATTATATTTTAAGTTCCGACCATTGTGGATTGGCATGATGGAGTTGGCCTCATTTAATTCACTTAATTTAAAAATAAAAAATAATAATAAAGAATTAAAACAAACGTTTATACCATTCAATACGAATCGAATGGAGAAGTAATATTATGGCAAAGCTCTCATATTTAACATTACATGAAAATTCTAATGTGTTTTATAACAATTTTTTCAAATTAATTAAAAAACAATTCAATGCCATATTTACTTCAAAGACAGTCAATTCAAGGAGTTTTCTCACATTTAATGATTGGGCGACTGTTGGAATTCATAAGAGTAGGCAAATGTTGTATGAACTTTATAATGCACTCACAACCGGTCCCTTTCTTTCATTAGACATGTTAGTGCTTACTCTAAATTATTTAAACGAGTGTATTCAATGGCCAAGTCGTTGCACATTAAAAAAAAATCGTAGACGCACCAAATAAAATAAAAATGACGTGGAAAAATTATTAATTGCGAAACTGGAAGAGTTAACAATAACATCCCTGATTTCAACCTATCCATTGATAATAAGCCAATTAAGTCTGACCGGGATGTTGCTACTCTTTTTGAAATTTTCTTTGCTGACATTGCAAATTCGACTACCAAATCACTCAATTCCTCTCCTACCGTCGCTGAATCGTTACTAAAAAAACGATGGTACTAAATGTAACATTTGCTTTAACTTTAATACTGTGGGTGTTAAAGATATAATAAGAACTTTCAATTCATTGGATGTTAAAAAACGTCACTATGGGATTAAAGACACAGCACTCAGCCTCCTAATTTCTTATTTGAGCAATCGGATTCACAGGGTTAAATATAAATGGAAAGAGATCTCCCGGGGCTCCAGTTGGTATGGGGGTCCCTCAAGGATCTATTCTTGATCCATTTCTCTTCCTCATTTATATAAATGACTTGCCACATCTACTAAATAACAAACATGAGATAGTAATGTTTGCTGATGACACTTCCTTAATTTTTAAAATAAAAAGACGTTTATCAATATATGACGAGGTGAATGAACAATGCTCTCTCTGAAATAGTACATTGGTTTAGTGTTAATAATTTACTGTTAAACAGTAAAAAGACAGAATGTATTAAATTCACAATTCCCAACGTGAAATTCGGGAAAACGAATGTACTTTTAAATGGGGAAGCTTTAGATGCTGAAGAAGCAACAGAATTTCTTGGTATCACTACAGATTCTAAGCTTCAATGGGGCCCTCGTATTAATGAATTGGCAAATAGACTCAGCTCTGCAGCTTTCGCAGTAAAAAAATTAGTTTATTTTAGTTATTTCCACAGATATACTCTGGGGCAGCCTAATTAATACGATTTTTGTACCGCAGAAGACTACTGGGCCCAAAAGTTTGACTAAGATGTAAATTTAAAGAAATTAACATAATGACTGTCGCTTCTCAATATGTATTTGATAATGTTATGTATGTACGCAAAAACATAAAAAGATTTTCCTAGAAATTGTGACGTACATACTGTTAACACCAGGAACAAGTATAAACTTACAATCTCGATTACCAGATAACACAGGGTTAGTAAGTCTTTTATGGGACAATGTATACGCTTTTACAACAAGATCCCAGAAAGCGTTCAAAAATATTCAATTGTGAAATTTAAAATAATCGTTAAGGAACGCTTGTGTGCTAAAGGATATTACACATCCGATGACTTTTTAAATGATTGCGCACCCTGGGAATAAAACGATCGCCTCCAGGTGATTTCTAATAAAAAAAAGGTATATATAATTTGGCTATTGTTGTATATTACATATTGTAAAGGCTGAGATATAAAAAAAACCCCGCTGAGTTTCTTTCGCCGGTTCTTCTCAGGTCTGAGTTGTTTAATTCCGAACCGGCGGTAGATTTATGACAATCAATAAGCAAGTGTATCGCTTCTATATTAAATGAAGATTTTTGAGTTTGACTTTGACATGTTTTTTATACAATACAATGATCGTTGGTCATAATTAATATGGTAAATGACGTAAGAAATCATACTGAATAATTAATTCGTATTAAAAAAAATAGTATATTTGCTAGTTTTGAATTGATGTATAAACAACGCACATACAATAACATATTATCTAACGCTGACGTCATCAGACGGTCAAACTCACAGTTAGCCCCTACAGGTCAGTTAAATAAAGCTAGCACGTTCAACACATTTACACGTTGCGCTTGTGTAGTGTCTGTGAATAAACGCGCGGTGTGTCGTCGTATCGCATGCGTATCATGAAAGTCTGTCTGTCTCTCTCGCGCATGGCAATCTTATGAGTATGAAGGGGATAGTTATTGTTTTGCTACTGTATATAATTACAGAGTGATATTTTCACTTACCTTTAGATGGTCAATCAGCTTCAACCAATATTTCTGTTCATCGGCCAGAGGGTCCCCGCTCCCATCCAATTGACCAATTCTTACGTGACCGATGACAAATAGGCCACCCTGAATACAATACTTACATATAATAACAATATGGTATCTACAAAACATAAATGAGTTAATTTTAAAATTTATTTTTACGACTAGTCTCTCAAAAAATAATTAAGTAATCTAATAAGTAAAAAATTTAACGGCCTGTTCAATCAACCACTCGTTTTGCTTACGGCTAGTAGAATTGTCTATGAGTTTAAATTAGAAGATATAATTAGCTCTTGCTTACGGATCAAAAGGCTACGAATAACGGATAGTAGGCTCAAATTAAGAAGGTGGTAAGTGCTAGTGCTTCTATTTATAAATAAATAAATAAATATATATATATAGTTGCGCGAATCATGAGGGGATAAGCCGTAATCGCCACGCTTGGCAGACGGGTTGGCGATCGCAGTAAGTTAGTCATAGTACTCAGAGAGACGCTGCTGCCCGTTCTCTGGTGTATATTCCCTCGGGTCGACTTCTACGCCCCCCACGGGATGAGATGGGGTGGTGATATTCGTCGCCGTCACCACACGGCACACCACGGGCACGTCCAACGTGGAAATCCTTGGGGGAGGCCTTTGTCCAGCAGTGGACGTCTTTCGGCTGGTGATGATGATATATATATATATATGTGTGTGTGTGTGTGTGTGTAAGGATTTATACTTCTTACAGGGTAAATATTGAATTGAGTTTAACTTAGGAAAATTTGATAATTGAAAGTAAAAATATAATTAGATGCCTTTTTCTGGTCGTTAACGAAGTCAATTAGGGGCGCGGTTTGCCTCGGAGAACCGATGAGTAACAGCATCTGAGGTCGCCAGAACTTCACGTGCTCCCGACGAGGGTCCAGCAGCAACAGATATTTGCGGACCTGCAAGTGAAATAAACTTTACATTTATTTTGATATGATGTCTAAGTGAATAGAATTCAAATTCAAATTATTTATTTGCAAAGTTGTAGGTAAGTTTTTGATGTCGCAATGGTTAAAATCAACACAAGAACCATAAGACGATATGCAAATGTCATATATACATACACAGTGAAAATGAATATAAAGAATGGATACCCGGGATTTGGAAGCGGCCATAGGGTCTGCCCTTACAAGCGATCCCCTAGAGCAATGAGGCAGTTAGAAAAATATGGAACTTTTGCTTAGCGATTTTATAAAAAAAACTTTGAAGAAGTAAAATGTCTGTCTCTTGTTGTTCACTTATAAAGATCATTACAGCACAATATTTTTTTATTGGTATTCGTTTAAAAACTAGAATAGAGAATGTAAAGTGAACTGCGGCGGTCACCTGGTGGAAGATGAGCGCCTGGCTGAGACTGCCCCACTTGGGGTCGGCGGCGGCGGGCGACAGCAGGTGCAGCGCCACCACCAGCGAGCAGCACGCCAGCGCCACGCCGCACGCGTAGGCCGGCCGCAGGGAGAAGATCAGCGCCGCGCAGCCCAACAGCCCCGCCAGCGACGACGCCCACGAGAACTGCCGGAACGACGGCCTGCCCCCCCACCGTCACCACACCCTCGGTCACTCAGTGCTAGTACCGACATCATCTACTGACCTCATTTACGGCACAGTACGGTCCGACTAATCTAAGTTGCATTTCTATCCATTTGAAGCAATTACTAAAGAATTTATATAATCGCTTTTCAAAAATGTGACTATATTATCGAAGTAACATTGTATTCTAAAAAATCTAATATTAACTTTACTTTAGTTAAATTATTTGAGTAGCTAATCATAACTCTTTTATATATTAATTTCGAAAAAATAATCCTAATAATGTCCTCCAGTCCCATTCCGACCACGGCGGCCAATCTCAAGAGAGATTAGCCAAATGCGCAGGAGATATTATAGTGCACAAGTGTGTGCGCGAACACAGGTGCACTCTCTATTCCCTTACTCTCATAATTCGATGGGACGGCAATCCGACACGAGCGGAAAGAGTTCAGGCACAGGACCAACGGCGTGCTTTCCGAAGCACGGAAGTGTACACACTTCCAACTTCCAGACTTCGGGTTGCTAATGAGAATTTTCTGACAGAAAAACCTAATAACTTTTTTATTGGCCCGACCTGGGAATTGAACCCAGGACCTTCGGGTCTGCGGCCTTACATCAAGCCACTAGACCAACGAGACAGTCGTTACAGACCCGAGGCAGTTAGAAAAAAATAATCTACCTATGATAGGAGTCACTAACTTTTATCACCAATCATTTACGACCTTATAAACATTGATCGCTGTTCGATTAATTAAGCAATTGATTTTACTCTTTCTGTCGTTAATAATTAGACATTCAAAAGAAGAAGACAGAGCATTGTTAAACAACCCACCATCAAGGAAATTAGACCATTAATCTACATATATTATTTTCTTAGTTACAATATTGTAATAATTCTATTACCTAAAATTTGGTGCTGATGCGAGATCTAGGCCGAGACAGGCGAGGTTTATCGCACAGTAACTTGTCATGAAGAGCACCGAGTTCACCTTGAAAGATATATCATTAAAATGTATTTTACTAATATGTATTATATTGTATACAATAAGAACTTAAAAATTTAAAAAAAAACATGCAACCAAAACCAAGTTTAATAACATTTTTTTTTGTTTTACTATTAATAGGCTAGCGTTTGACCGTTGACTTGCCTGATGTTAAGCATCGACACGGTCTAAGATATAGCACGCTTGCCTATAAGAAACCTGTTTACCCTGGATTTGAAGACACCAACATTGTACCTATCTATGTCGCCCTGCACTTATATATCTATGAATGTATAAGTGCAGGGCGACAATTAGTGATCATCTTCTACCATGATGTCACTCAACAATTATACAAACAACAGAGATTGTTACTCTGTATTCCAGTTTGAAGGATGATGAGAAGATGAGGGTGAGGTACCTGAGCAATGGTATTCAAGGAGTCTGCCATGATGCCGATTTGCACTAACAACCACGACGCGATCACCGCTACCACTGGATTGCCGGATCGAGATACCATTGGACGGAGTAAGAAGCCTTAAACAAACATATTTCATATTAAAAAACACACACATATAATACACAGACATTCATACACTTCGTTTTACATACATATAATATATAGGTATACCAAAAAATTAATATATACTATATTTCAATAGCAGGAGTATAAAATATACATAGATTTACATATTTTTTACTGGTGGCAGGGCTTTGTGCAAGCTCGTCTGGGTAGGTACCACCCACTCATCAGATATTCTACCGCAAAACAGCAGTACTTGTTATTGTCGTGTTCCGGTTTGAAGGGTGAGTGAGCCAGTGTAATTACAGGCACAAGGGACATATAATCTTAGTTCCCAAGGTTGGTGGCGCATTGGCAATGTAAGCGATGGTTGACATCCAACATGCCAATGTCTAAGGGCGTTTGGTGACCACTTACCATCAGGTGGCCCATATGCTCGTTCGCCTTCCTATTCTATAAAAAAAAAATTCATGCGATTGTTAATAGCTCTGCTATATACACTACAAACAGTGCTTGTATAATTTATAATAGGACACTATTCTACTATAAGAGCAGAGATAGCCCAGTGGTAGGAGCGCGTGAGTCTTAACCGATGATGGGTTCAAACCCGGGCAGGCACTACTGAGTTTCCATGTGCTTGATTTGTGATTGTAAGTCATCTCGTTTCGTTCTGGATTGTAATCATCTCAGAAGAGGAGGCCTTAGCCCAGCAGTGGGACATTCACAGACTGTTACTGTACAATTCCACTTAAATACGTATATCCACATTCAATTTACTTTTGATTACAACTTTGCCGATAATCAAAATATTTTATAACAGACTATTATGATATCTACTAAGGATATCATTTCAATTCAAGGACATAGTTGTTTATTTATCTTTACTCCTCCTAACATTCAAAAGCTGCGTTATCACTGAAAGGTAGTTTATCAACAGCTTGCCTAGACTTAGGAGATGTCAGATGTCATATTAATTGTAGTTTCAAATGTTCAAGCTGTCCGATTATGAAACAAAGTACCTGAACAGATTAGAAAAGCGACCTCTATATTTACTTTCAAGACTCCTCTCCGTGAGCATATTCTGTCAGAAAGTTCCTAGTTCTTCTCATCTTATGACATCTTAAATTCATATGTTTATACTACACTATTATTTTTTTAAATATACTGGGACATTATTCACACACTGCCATCTGATCCCGAACTAAGCAGAGCTTGTACTATGGAAACCAGACAACTGATATACTACATATACTACTTTTCTTTTGTAAATACATACTTATATAGATAAATACACCCAGACTCAAGACAAACAGACATGTTTATGCACACAAATGTCTGTCCTGGGTGGGAATCGGACTCACAATCTTCGGCGTGAAAGGCGAGTATCTACCAATCACGCCAACCGGCACGCCAATTATTCATATGTTTATACTATACTTTATATATGTCAGAGATAATAAATTTAAGCGGGTATACGTCGTCACTTATTAGAATAGCAACACCACAAACAACGTGATGTATGTCATGTATGTTGGTCGGTTGTCAGATGTCAAGTATGAAAAATATAAGACGGGTGCCTATTTAATTATGTAGCCGACTGATGGAAATATAAAATATAAAGGAGTATGTCAGTAGCGCGTGTGATCATTTTGTCGAGCGACCCCCGCGGTTCTTGCTCTCAGGACAGCGCCAGCGCCGGACGTGCGCGCTGACTGATTTAATAAAATCAACATATTGGACGACAATGGCGGCCATAAAAATGGCAATCCATTTGAATCCACTACATGTATATACATATATTATAGCTCTGTATTTATTTTGTTGATGTTATATTTGTATATATGTACGTATGTATATTTTTGATTATTAATTACCGCCTTCACGGATTTCTGCTTAGGTTGACTGGTAGAGAATGCCTTTAGGCATTAACTCCGCCTTTTGTTCCAATTACATATTGTGGTGATCAAAAAAGTTTAAAAAAAATATTTTTTTAATTGCATTATACAGTGTTCTAATAATTTGAATAAAGTGATAAATAAAGTTAATATAATTAATTATTTTGGCAAAGAAATGTTTTTTTGTTCACTTACCGAATATATTATCTTTGGCTAATGCTTCTAGAACTCTCGACGCACCAATCAAATTTGACAGACCAGCTGAAAATGTAGCCGTTAACATGCCTGAAAATAATTGTTTTTTTTTTTGTAATTATTTTATAAATACTGATAAATAATATATAGATACCTTATAGATGACCTGTAATTATTTTTACAACATTACATGTCTAAAATCTCGCTATTTATGAAAATAAATTCATACTGAAAAATCTTCGAGTTCTTGCGGCCCTCTCTTTAAAAAAAAGGCGCCTTCGACAATTTCAATATCTTAAACAGGATCAATATCGTGTGATATTTTTACTATGAGAAGTTAGAGCTTTGTGAAAGCCCGTCTGGGTAGGTACCACCCACTCATCAAATATTCTACCGCAAAACAGCAGCACTTGGTATTGTTGTGTTCCGATTTGAAGGGTGAGTGAGCCAGTGTAATTACAGGCACAAGGGAAATAACATATTAGTTCCCAAGGTTGGTGGCGCATTGGTGATGTAAGCGATGGTTAACATTTTTTACAATGCTAATGTCTATGGGCGTTGGTGACCACTTACCATCAGGTGGCCCATATGCTCATCCGCCTTCCTATTCTATATTTAAAAAAACCCACAGCTCGAATTGAAATGACCCCGCCTCACCGCCGCACAATAGCAGCTATCTAGCTTCCACTTTACAAGCAACTATTCTGAATATATACAGATTTTAGGCACGATAATTCGTCATTTTGTAACAGACGGCGACGGCCTTCTCGATATGAAGTGGGTGGTATCAAAGCAAAATAAACTTACCAACAGCAATGAACGGCGGCCACACGTTAATAGGCAGCAAGTACACATAGTTGTTTTGCAGCAGTTCCCTGGAACACGTCGCCGCCGTCAGGATAGACAGCGCTGCATACGATAGTGCCGTGAACAGAAGTGCCGCGAGTGTCCCGAGGGGGATGCTTCGAGATGGACTCTTCAATTCACCTGGAACAAAAGGCAGATTGAAGCTAGAAAACTTGGTACGAATTAAATCAAGTATTGGATGAATGTTCAACAATGCCCTGTAAAAAAACTGTGATATGCATCTTTATATTATATTGATTTTATGATAGATGAGCAAAAAATTGGTCACAATCTATGAGATTCTGACTCTTTAAAAAGCATAAAATAATAGTCACGACCTCCAACTGTGAAGTACAAGCCTTTAATTACACTGGCTCACACAGCCCGCAGCAACAGAGCATCACAAAGCGAAGACGTCTAGCAGGGCAACAGCTGATAAGGCGTGGGCGGGGCACCGACCGCTCATGTTGGCGCCGGCCATGACGCCGGTGACGCCCGTGAACAGCACGCCGAACACGGCCGCGAAGTCGGCCGGCTCGCCCGCCGCCGTGCTGTAGTCGCGCGCGTACTGCTCGTACAGGTTCCCGCGCAGCGTGGCCGCGCTCAGCCCGCTGTACGTGAAGTTCGTGGCGTTCGCGATGGTGTTCGTGTCCGGCTTCTCAATCTGTAACATTACGTTAATATCGGACCTCGTTACATACTCTATTGAGATAATGCCTTACGGGAAGGAACGAGTTAACCTTGCCCGTATGATTAGAATTGCAAGTTCTTATTCTGAATCGCACCACTTAAAAAAAGCAGCTCTCTAGCAGCGAACTAATAAAGAGATTCTACTTTATTCGATTGCAACGGCCTAGAGATATCGGGATGAGAAACCTGTCCGGGCGCCGTGATGAAGAAGCTGAGCAGCGCGCTGAACAGGCAGACGACGGTGGACACCCAGATGGCGAGGCTGGTGCGCGCGAACAGCGAGGCGCCCGCCAGCGACACGCCCAGCCCCGCCGCGTTCAGCGCCGAGCGGTACAGGAACCGGTACCAGTAGCCGTTGGGCAGCCCCGGGCTGTCGCCCACCAGGTAGCCTGCCGGGCACGGAATTTATACAGTCGAAGTCATTTTTATATTAATAAATTTTCGGCAACAATAACGATGCGTTGGGTTCACCAATACTACTATAAAACTATCAATGCAAAAAACTTTAATATATCTGGCAATAAATTGAAATATTCAATGATGATTATAAAAAATAAAAAAAAGTTACACTCGAAAATAATATTTAGAAAACTTTTTAAACATTTATTCTGTCAATATATTTAACCTAGATTACAATATCTGGGTTAAATATATTCAATACAATATCTGGGTTTAATATTTTACAATTTTATTACTTTTAATCTAATTTGTATAACATTTTTTTGTATGTAATCTGTGCAAAGTCGGTTAAAATTATTAAAAGCAATATAAATATACAGTAAATGAAACAATGCGAATATCATAAATGCGAAAGTTTGTGTGTATGAATATTTATTAGTAAATCATATTTATATTAATTTATCTTACAAAATAACGATTCGAAAAAGTACAAGTACTTGCAATAACCAGTTCTTGCAAGAGATTTTATTTATCGCTCGACAGATGAACGGCTCGATTGCAACGGTACATACATGGTACGGTTTGCATACAAAATATTTTTGCAATCATTACATTTTTGTTGTACATTAACAAAATGACTCTTAGATACAGATTAAAACTTTTATTTTTTATATTGACAACAATGACGTAAATATAGGGAACTGACATTCTAACTTTTATATGAATCGGTACGGTTTTTTTTTATTTGTGATTTAATCATGATAATATCATCACAAAATCCAAATATTTAAATAAAAATAAGAGGTTTAAAAATAAATCAACGCAATTTAAGCCTTAGATATACTTACCGTTGGGTCCAAAATTCTCTACAAGTGCTTCAGTGCAAGCAGAAATGCAGAGAGCACTCGAGACGACGTTAGCCAAGAAAAACAATGTTCCGATCGCTCCACCGAATTCTGGACCTAATGTCCTACTAATCATGACTGAATTTGCGTTAAGGTTATACATTAACAAATATTAATTGATATTTATAACAGAAATGAATACGAACTATATAAATAAATTATAATATTTCTCGATTGCATAAAAACATAATCGAAAAGACTAAAATATAACAGTTGCCACTTTAGATGTTTTTTTTTTTTATTTCGTTTAATATCATTTCTCTAGGAAAAGGCAAAGGTATTGTACCATACAGCCGCGTCTTCAGAATTCACACGATTTTAAATTTTTCAACGTAATATATTTTCTTAAGTTTAATTAAAGTTTCATTTAATTTTTATATATATTCGATTTTAAAACATATTTTAAAAGGATACAGTATACTCCCCCTCCCTCTACAGCTCCATTCGTAGATATAGCACATATTGACATAACAGTGAACCCTACTATTAAATATGCAAGTCCAAATTGCCCTAACGTTACTAGAAGTCCTGCATTTCCAACTAGGTAACCTGAAATTAACATTTTATTTTTATTTAATAATATTTTTTTCTTTTTTTTTTTAATAACAGCTATTTATAATAAACAATATTTTATATTGACATTTAATCACAAGTACAGTTAATGTCCCACTGCTGACCCTTTTGAGGAGACGGTTTGGAGCTCATTCCACCACGCTGCTCCATTGCGGGTTGGTAGAATACACATATGGCATAATTTCAATGAAATTAGACACATGCAGGTTTCAAGCATGAGATGAATTATAAACACAAATTAAGCACATGAAAATTCAGTGATGCTTGCCCGGGTTTGATCCCACGATCATCGGTTAAGATTCACGCGTTCTAACCACTAGGCCATCTCGGCTTTTCTATGTATGTATATTCCGGTATAACAAAGCAATTTGTAGCGGACTGAAAATTAACTAACAGCTGAATTTCACAATCTATGTCTTTTAATTTTATTTAAAAATAATCTACAATTATTTACATTAATTTACTTTTTCTATTCAAAAATTGTAATCGTATTTTTATGAACATAACACAAAAATCACTAATTATTACATTTATATAATTTTCTAGAAATAACATGCAATTTCAAATAACTATATAAACAAAACACTAGAAATATATAAAAATCACTACTCACCCATTCGTATAAACACAAGCGCACTGAACATAGACAGCACCACGGGGCAGAAGACACCGGCGAAGGTGCCAACCTTCTTAACACCGGGCCGCTCCGACCGAAACTCGCCAAATTCAACATATCCTGAAAAAAGAAATGAATATAATTATTAAGTAAATAATTATTTTAATGAAATTATATAGTCAAGAAAATCAACAGCAGTTAATGTCTCACAGCCGAGGAAAAGCCCCATCTACACTTGAGGAGAAAGGTTATGTTTATTCCACTACCCTGCAACAGTGAGTAAGTTAAAATCTTAACTAATATTATTAATACGAAAGTGGGTTTGTTTGTTTCAGTGGTGCTGATTGTTTATGGGACCACCTGTCTACATTATGAAACGATCAATGTGATTTCAATTATTTGAAACCGAAATCAGGGGGGGGGGCTGACGCAGGCGAAGCCGCGGTTCGGTACTAGTATTTTAATATAAAGGTGAAGGTGTTATATATATATGTTATATACGTAATGACATAATCGAAAACCACAAACACAGTATGTATTGTTCTCTGTAATGCATGTTTTCATAAAGAAAATGATTTACAAATTTTCTTTAATCCCATGACTGAAATACGTCGCATTGATTTTTTTTTTGCGTTTACATAGACTGAACACAGGCAATAAATTAACTTAACCATTTAAATTTGAAAACTTTATCGATAAACGATGTGGAATTATAGCTTTTTATTAAAAAAAAAATCATCACTACTAGTTTTCTCCACCATTCCCGCGCGTGTCTCCGAACCGACGATTGTTTTTAAACTGATATCGTGTAATTCTATCCGACCGAAGCGTAATGTTTTTTAATCAACCTTGAAACACTTAAGCGCAATGGCACAGCGGAGTTTTCTTCGATTACAAAAAAAGTAGCAGATTTGAAATAAGGTTCTATTTAAGCAGGTGCGAAATGCGAATTAAGGTCAACTTATGCTATAAAGTTATAATTATTATGAAAGTGAGTTTGTTTGTTACGCTTTCAAGTCTTAACTATTCAACCATTATGAAATTTTGCATACACACTGTTAGATAAGGGTACAGGACCAATAACACCTCTCTCAACCCTCAGATAAAAACCGATTGATATTGAGCCTGATTCCCTCTCCAGTTGTATAAAAGTAATGGAACAGAACAGTCATTTACCACCACAATCGAAATTTGATTAAATATATAAAATTACCATCTCCAGGCGGTCTAGTTGGGGTGGTTCTCGTGAATCTTGATCTTAACTTATGCATCAACCCCGATGACTGTGGTGAATCATTCAAGCTCGGTGAGAGTGGGTCCAAAGTATCCGCCATTCCCACAGGCTTCGTTCCTGAAATATGAACAAAAATTATATACTTTTCAAAATAAAAACTTAAAATAAATAAAAAATATAAGATAAATATAATGTTTTTAAAAAAACATGCTTTTTCATTGTAGTATTTGCATTAAAGTATATAATTCATTCCTTATCTCACTGATCTGTCACATAGCTATCAAAGAAAACTATGTGTTCTTTATTTAGTTTCATTAATAGACTTTAGCACAATTTTCATCGAGAACCATGAAAGTCGACACATAAATACTATATTTTCCATAGATAAGGTTTTTACAAAGCTCATCATTATCTTCATACTTTAGATTCAATATGTATGAAGGGTGAGAGAGCCAGAGTAAATACAGACATAACATTTTAGTTTTCAATGTTGGTGTGTTTGTGATTAAAATTTCTTACAACACCAATGTCTATGGGCAGTGGTGAACACTTACCATCAGGTGGCCTATTTGTCTACCGATTTTATGGATGGATTTATGGATATACGAAATAAATATTTATATGACATGATATGGATAATAGACTAAACATAACAAATTATAATCTGTAATAAAACTAAGTAAAAATAAAGTAGTATGTTTGTCGGAGCACCATCGTAAGGTAAGCCGTAGCCTGTGACAATCTGGTATGCTATGACAGTAGCAGCCACAGAGTTAACAATAAATAAATTATGGTTTGATTTACTAGCAATATAAGGTGAGCTTCGATTTCACCTATTCGAATTGATAGGTATAAATTAGTGCTATTTATAAATTCAGTAAATTGACCACTAGCAAAAAATTACTTTTATAATAATAATATATAAATAGTTGTAGATTCGGCGTATTTATTATTTTTTATTGAAGATAAATAATATGCAATATTTAATTAAAATTATGTGGCCATTATCAGTGTTCCAATGCTCAAACATATTACATATGGAGCTTATCATATGACTCAGATAAAATATTTTAAACATGCCTATCGTTTAGCTTTTGTTTTTTTCTTTATATTTACATAGCTGCATACAATGTTACATATGTTATGGATAATAGTTGTAAATAATATTTTGTAGTAATCTATGACCAGCCCCATTCTATAAGTAACAAAATTTAACTAAGTATCATTTTATAAAAATATAGCAGATATAAAAGTTAATTTTTTTTTATAGAATAGATAGGCAGACGAGCATATAGCATTGGCTATAAGCGATGGTTGACATTTCTTACAATGCCAATGTCTAAGGGCGTTTGGTGACCACTTACCATCAGGTGGCCCATATGCTCGTCCACCTTCCCATTCTATAAAAAAAAAAAAAAAATATGGACCACCTGGTTGTAAGTAGTCACCAAAGCCCGTAGATATTGGCATTATAAGAAATATTAACCATCGCTTACATAACCAATGCGCCACCAACCTTGGGAACTAAGATGTTATGTCCCTTGTGCCTGTAATAACACTGGGTCACTCACCCTTCAAACCAGAACACAACAATACCAAGTACTGCTATTTTGCGGTAGAATATCTAATGAGTGGGTGGTACCTACCCAGATGAGCTTACACAAAGCCCTACCAGTATTCTTGCTATATTAAGAGTAATATACAGTCTTTCATTTATAAGAGTAAATTATCACTATTAAAAACCACCTATAAGTTTTAAATATTTTAGAATTTTGGTATACTATAAGATAATACATTTAAATAGCAACATTACTTATATTGAAATTTGCATACATATATTTATAATTTATTAATTTAAAATAAATATACATGAATAGCACTTTCTAATATAAAACTAAATTTATATTCAGAAAATCAATTTACTTACTGAGATGTATATCTTCCATACTCATAACTTTTGTTAACAGATATACTTTTAGTATTTTAACATAACAAGGCTAAGGCCACTGGAGCAAGCAATTTTAATTTAATCACTATCAAGAATGTTATTCTTAGAAAAACAATACAATCCAATTATGGCAAAACAACTACCAGCATCATTACATAGCACTCAAGTGGTATATACATAGGATATATAGAAATGTAGAACAAACCATTGGTATGATCTCATCATGTCCTAATTACTAAATTAGGATTTAAAAAATCCTACACAAGTTTTATGACGATTGTGGTTACTAAAACAAGTTTATATGTATTTAAAAAACTTTAATAAGTAACTAAACAAAGAGATTTGGAAAATAAATGAAAATTGTTAACTTACAATATTTTTAAGATCAATAATTCCTTATACTTTAATTGATTGGTGAAAATTGTTAATTAATTTGCTTACTTAGCATGTACATTAAATATGATTGTTACTTAAAAACATTAATAATTGTCTTATGTTAATAAAATTGTCAATAAATATCAAAATTCAAACATTTTATACATAGCTAAAATTTGAGTTGTCATGTCTGATGTCAATTTCAAAAATCCTTTGTTGTCTTGACAGATTGACATATCTAAGTAATTTTAATCTGTTTCACTTATTTATACAGGGTTACAGGGTAATATGTCACGATCCTTTTAAAGGGTTATAGTTCAGGACAATAGCTATCAAATGACCCCCAAAATGCTTATGCAAAAGTGTATCGTTTTCGAGTTATTAATTTTTTAATATTTTTTTTATTTAAAGGATGTTTAAGATTCTAAAATTCAATAAAAAAAAAATCAACGTATTTTCCCTATTTTTTTTTTGTATTTCTTGCTAGGGTACATCCTAGTTAATAATAACCAGTTATAAAACAAAAACAATCTTCAAGCATTTTTAAATTACAGATCCAAAACTGTACAACTTTTCGATTTTTAATTTTGATTCTTTAAGTTACTCGCAATTTTTTTGTAAAAATCACTATGGCTCTTATCGTGCGGATCATTTTAAAAACATCTGCGTTTCCTTAGCTATCCATCGGTACATAAAAAGTACAGTAACAATCATAAACTCAGGAGAAAATTAGATAACAAAGAGACCAGGTAGGAAATTCTAAGAAATGCTATTGTTAAGAAATTAAATCTGGATCAAAGACAAAAGGACCTCAATGCAAAGTAGTTAAAGATTATTTTTAATAGGGGTAATAGGTAAAAAAGGAGAGATAAACCAGAGCTGTTTGTGGAATACTATTATCAATTCCTTTGAATTTACCGATTTTTTTTTTATTGAATTTTAGAATCTTAAACATCCTTTAAATAAAAAAAATATTAAAAAATTAATAACTCGAAAACGATACACTTTTGCATAAGCATTTTGGGGGTCATTTGATAGCTATTGTCCTGAACTATAACCCTTTAAAAGGATCGTGACATATTACCCTGTAACCCTGTATATATTTTATAAATTTCATTCGAAAACTTTACATAACTCAACTCGCGACTCTTGTGGCATAAAATTATATTGTATTTATGAGATTAGGAAGATTATTAAATTCCTATTTCAAAAAAAAGACTATCATAGTTTTTATACACATCTGACTTTATTGTTATTATAATATTATATTAAAAGTAAAACAACCGTCAGTTCAAAATATAGATTGTATAGAAAAGAATCAGTAAAAAAATCAGTAGGTATTCTTTTCCATATTGTTATGTTAAATTTGTATCCGGCCCTAGGAAGGATAATTTCAGTTAAAAACCTTTTAATAAAATCATATCGCTCATCATGAATAATAATTTTATAATTCAGTAAATGTATATAATTATAAAAAACAAATAATTAATTTCTATGGTTGAGCATTGTCTGATCTCTAATTTTTTAACTATAAATATAATTATACTTTATTTAGAATAAAGTGCGTTTTAAAATTACTATTAATAGGGATTTGCATAAAATTAAAATATTGTTAATATTGACAAGCTAAAAATTAATTAAATTAAGTAATTAAATATATTTTTTTAATTATAATCATTACTTTATATTATAACTAAAACTTTATCTAATTAAGCATTCTACACATAATATTACTCATATGTAGTTGTAATTTACAAAAGGTATATGATAAAATAAAACAATTTAAGATGCCTTAACTTTTAATTTGTATCACATATTGCTGGAATTGTCCATACTTGCACAATAGCTAACATATGCTTCATTTTATTGAGAATTGTATAAAACCACCAGTGTTCAGTGTTCTTTGGGACATAAAACCTTTAAAAATAATGTTTATACAAATTTTATTTAAATAAGCTAGAAGGTGCATTACCGTTGTGAACAGGATCAATTAAGTTGATATAACATAGACAGTTTAATGTTCTTTGCAATTCTTTTTTTTATCTTAAAAACTAATTCTTAAATTAAGATTGGAATCAGATAATACTATATTCTATCTAGCGACTCCAACATGATGATGCTGTTCCCTCGTATAACCTGAAATGATAAAACACAATTGATGTTACTCTTATTAGCTCAGCTCAATACTCACATTCTAGACAATATATTTCTAATAAAGTTCATGCTTATGATATTATAAAATGTTGTTTAACATTATTAATAATACAAGCTAAATACAATTTTATAAAGAATTACAGCATTCTCATCATGTTTATTTACTATCTTTTGCTGTTGTTAATTGTATAAAATTTCATTATCTTTTAGTTTGGTTATCATCACTAATATAACAATATATATAGTAAAATAAAGTAACAGCCAATGAAGGTCTGATTGCTGGGCTAAGGCCTCCTCTCCTTTTTCTTTGAGGAGAAGGTTTAGAGCTTATTCCACCATGCCGCTCCAATGTGGGTTAGTGGAATACACATGTGGCAGAATTTCAGTGAAATTAGACACATGCAGGTTTTGTCACAATGTATTTCTTCACCGTCAAGGACGGGATGAATTATAAAGACAAATTAAACACATGAACATTCAGTGTTGATTGCCTGGGTAGGAACCTACGATCGTCGGTTAAGACTCACGCGCTCCTACCACTGGGTCATATATATTAGTAATTTAAATTGCATAAACTATGAAATCAAGCTAGTTATAAAGTAACATTTATAAATTACAACTTACCACCATGCCAATATTGTTACGTTGTCCATCTTTGCATTCTTCAACAGATTCGTCCAAAACTAAATTCATGAACGGATCAAAACCTCGCAGGACACCAGTCACAGCACGGCCAGCATTAAGCTTTATTGAAAGTTTTTTGTCCATAAACCTACAATTTACACATTGTGTTAAAACTCATTCACATTACTCGACATTAAAAGGATCATATTTCAATTATGTGTTTTAAAAAAAATAATACATTTTTGGAATAAGGTTAGAATATACGCGGGACGCCAACTATTTTATGATATATATATTAACGTTATTTTACTTACTTTTTTAATTCTGGGGGATGTGCTTTCGACATTTTGTAGTTATTTTAGTTATATTTCCTAAATAACTAAAAGTATTTAGGATCAATTAACTTTATTTTTATATTTATAAAACCGACTTTGGCAAGCGAAAAATGGAAATTGAATAGACCATAGATTATAAAAAAGTTGACTCGTTCTTATTGACAACTGACTTGCATAGATTAACAAAATTATCATATAGTACTTAAGTTCTTGAACAATAAAAAAATAAAAACTCACCTTTCTATTAAAATAATATGGAACGCTTGGAATATTTAAAAGTTTAAGTTTTATTTTAAAATTTTGATAATATTGCGCTACTTTGTTATTACATAACACTTGTTTATGAACGTATGATCATTCAGGTGGTTTCTGGGCTGCCATTACATTAAAAAAATAAAATTCATTCAATAAAATAAATGAAAACTTAAATACTTTATAAAGGAGATTAATAAAAATATTCTGATACAAGTTTTTACTAAAACTTTTATAAAACTATTTAGTTTACACTCAGTTGTAGTGTTTTTCTTTATGTGGTTAATATTGCCATTTTAAATATATTATTTTTAGTATAATATGACTCAATAAAGGAGTATAGATAAGACGTTAATAGTTAAAACAATTGGCGATAATTCGAAATAAGTTGCGTTATAGTCATCCGTATCTCATACGTATATCTATGTAATAATCAACAATAGCAACAAGTAGACAGCTGGGAGGATGGATGCTGTTAAGATATTCGTCGTATTCTTATATAAATAATCACGTTTTGTTTATCAATTATGTATCTTTAAAATTACAATTGCCATACACGTTAGTAGTGAAAAGTTTGTGATATTGTACCTGTTTAAAAATGGATGAATCCGGTATTGATATGGGATATGATCTCGCTTCTCTATTAACGAACGATTTCAGTGCTGATCAGAGGATTTTTGACGAGATGAACACCACTCAACCCCACCAGGATTTCATGTTTTACGAGCTCAAGTCCAAAGCCGTACCAGTCACCGAAAGGTAAGTCTAAATGTCATGGAATGTTGATATTAAGAGCGAATACGTTTATCGTGTGAATATTGCGAATATTTTTAGCACATGTTTTTTATACGTATGAGGAACAATTTCACCGAAGTAGGGGCGCCCGCGACCCTGAAAACGACTTGGCAAAACACCCAGTTTCGCTGATTATGTTCATTATGCGAACTTCACCAGCAAACATTCTTTGGCTGATTATCAATTTCACTTTTCATTTTTGATAATACACCATTGAAGATATTCGTTCAAACAAAAGAGCTGAATCGAGCTAGAATATAATATAACTAGAATTACTCGATCGCATCGACTCTTTAAATTTCGCATAATTTTCCCGCGTATTTTTATACTTATTTTATCAACCAGCGTTTCCATTTACACTTAAAGCAAAACGATGCACCCACTGTTATTCTAATATACATAATATAAAAAGAGGAAATATTGTTATTTGAAGACCACACAGTGCTACTTTCAAAATTGACCTCCTTTTCCATGTTTGAGTGGAGAGTTATCGGCAAAATGTCTCATAACTATAGAATTTAACTAAATAATAACAAGCGTTTTCATATAATGTTACGGGTTTAGGTTAAACGATTTGCCGCTGAGATAACAAGAATGAGATAAATAAAATAAAAACATCATCTTGTAATATAAGATATGTATTAAAAATAAAGTTAAAAATATAAAATAACGCGCGAAATTTTCTTAATGTCATTTGTCTATCGATATGTGCTTTGTGAAAACATTGTACCCGAACGATTCGATCAATTATTCTCTGTTATTAATCAATTCGGTCCACTTGAGGTTTGTTAGGCAAACAATACGCCACGAGTCACGTGACGATCTTCAATACTTTTTTCTTATATTAATATTTGATCCCTGTCTTTTACGTCTATGGTAATTGTAAATATATATATGTATATATATGAAATATTCGTTCAGCGTTTTATTAATTTATATTTTTTGTTACTCGATCATATTCGCTACTTACAAATGTATGATTTAAATAATGAAATTTGATATAGAAGTCTAGTTAATTCCATCCAACTAATCTAAAGGCAAGACTAAGGCAAAACTGCCGTTAAATTAAAAAAAATACAACTGCTCTGGGAAATACCGACGCTAGTAAATCGGCGATTTTTTTATTTCTGTAACATGTCTAATTAAGTAAATAAAATAGATAATCGTATCATTATACATAATATAATATTAAATTTGTAATTATTGTATAATAAATTAATTACTATGTATAATGTTGATAATAGATATTACAAATTTAATTATGCGCAGGCGCAATCTTATAAGCTAGCCATGACTTGCGGTTACGTTTTAAGTACGATCATGTAATTGGTCGAGTGTTTTTTTTCTGTGAGCACGTGTTAAAAACTAAATAACCGGTATTCTTTATACTGGCGATAACGAAACAACAATTGGTATTTTTTCTCATTTTCACATTAGCATATATTATCCGCGTTTAATGTCCTGCCAGACGGCACAATTTCATGTAAATACGGTGACGTCATAGGTCGTGAATTCCGCCTCAATTGCTAATGTGATACGTCACAAATACAAATGTATGTGGAAATTTTGCGATTCGCCTAGGTTATTTTACAAGCCAAAAGAAATTCCATCGAAATAACTTTGTAAAGGTTCTGACAGGACCGTGAAACATATTTTTTTTATTCTAAGCTTGTCCAGCATGTGTTTTAATGCTTTTTTTTTTAATATTTTCCGCGCGCGACTTTACACGCGTGGGAGACAGGTCGTTGTTTTGCTGTTCGGTAACCTATGTCTTTTTTAAATCACTGACAACGTATAAGTATACAAAATTTCATGATAATTGATCATTTTAACTAGACAATACTGGTGGTAGAGCTTTGTGCAAGCTCGTCTGGGTAGGTACCACCCACTCATCAGATATTCTACCGCAAAACAGCAGTACTTGGTATTGCTGTGTTCCGGTTTGAAGGGTGAGTGAGCCAGTGTAATTACAGGCACAAGGGACATAACATCTTAGTTCCCAAGGTTGGTGGCGCATTGGTGATGTAAGCGATGGTTAACATTTCTTACATGCCAATGTCTATGGGCCACCTGATGGTAAGTGGTCATCAACGCAACTTGATTTTAAAGCAATGCTGTACACTATATCGAAAGTGGTTTCTAAGGTCAAAGTCGTTACATTTTCGTATAAAACTATATGCATTATGTTTTTATTAGGAAACAAGTGATAGCAGAGAAAGTTCATGTAATACCCTCACTTTTAATGTACATAGTTTATATGCACGATGTTGATACTATATACATATGTTAACAAAAGGATTATAACGGATTCGCTTGCAAGAAATTAAGTGGAATGTATAAAATTCGCACACGGCATAGTATTTAAATATTTTGATCTTTAATATTTACTAAAATATATAAAATGAGTGAGTATAAACTTATGTTTGAAGACGAAAGTCTTCAACCAATGCGTCTTACCTGCCATGACATACGGTGCCGAAACGTGGACACTAACTGCGGGACTAGTCTACAAATTCAAAGTCGCTCAGCGTGCTATGGAGCGAGCTATGCTCGGAGTATCTTTGAAGGATAAGATCAGAAATGAGATTATCAGGAAAAGAACTGGAGTCACCGACATAGCATGAAAAATTAGCATGCTGAAGTGGCAGTGGGCTGGTTAGGTATGTCGTAGGACCGATGGCTGTTGGAGCAGACGAGTCCTAGAGTGGAGACCGCGGATCGGTAAACGCAACGTAGGGCGCCCTCCAGCCAGGTGGACCGATGACCTTAAGAAGGTGGCGGGCACCAACTGGATGCGGAAGGCGGAGTACAGGGAGCTTTGGCGCATCTTGGGCGAGGCCTATGTTCAGCAGTGGACAATAATTGGCTGTTGATATATATAGAAGGCATAATTGTTAATTGATTTCTTAAGTAAAGGAAATTACTGATCACACTTAAACTTGGTCATAGAATTTTTAAGATTCAAAAGACTTGAAAACTAAGTACAGAACTAATTAAAAAGCAGACGGTTTCTCTTTTGTTATCGGATTAACAGTAACATGCAAAGATTTTATCATATTAAACATTTCATTGATCACCTGTCTCTCTAACTGGGAGGGTCAATTATTGGTGATTACCACAGATTTTACCACTCTACCTATGTATATTATTTAATATGTATTGCTCATTGTGTAAGTGCACTGTAAGGTTCTTTATGAGTACTAAAGTTCTGTAACCTGAATATACACGTGGAGAAATTTAATACGTAACATTCGTGATTTGATTGATAAACAAGTGATCTTGTGTAAACGATTGTCATGTTCTGTCTCACACCAGCGGTCTTCGGCTCGTTCAAGAGACACTCATCCAATGTCCACGGCTAATATTTGCAATGAGATAAATCTGAAAAGATTACTGTTAGCCGAATATATGAAGATAATATTTTGTTTTCATTAAGACAACGTAAAGTTTGGTCAAGTATTTCAAATCTCTCAAAATTTCTCGTCAAAATCACCGTGAGATATCTCGTCAAATATTACCTTTTCTAATGTATATACATAAAATATATTTATTCAAACTTTGATTGTATATACATTATCGTTAATGGAAGATTGTGCATTTGTGACTGGGTCAGTATCACCCACTTCACAAAAGATCAGAGAATGTATGGTGTGTACTTATGTGTTCATGAAAAATCAATTATATTTTGAAAGGACTTCAGTATTTTTTTTTTGTATTGCTCTATTCCGGTTTGAAGGGTACAGTGGTACAGTGAGTGAGCCAGTGTAATTACATGTAAGCGTTCTTCGATGTAATCTTTACTAATATTATAAATGCGAAAGTGAGTTTTTTAGTTTATTTATTTTACTCAACCGATAATCGTGAAATACATACGCGTTGTTAGGGGTACATAAAAGACCTAACACCTTCTCCCCCCTTAAACGGGAGAAAAGCCGTGGGCGGAAACTATTGGTTAATATTTTCCATATCAATACTAATATCTATGGTGGTGACTCATTTACCTAACTGAATCCCGATATTTAATAATTAAATATATATATATCACATAAAATATTCATAAAAGCCTTTCTATTCTATTATCACGATTAAGCCTAACTATACTCGTTAGCAATATAAAGCATTTTGACAAATTATTATTTTTGAGGTAAAGTATTTTTTTATCAAAATATTTCAATTGTCAGTATAACTTATGAGTGGAGGCCTATACGAAGACTTTCTAGCAGCTTAGAATGAGCCCTCTTGCTTGAGCTTTGAAACGGGGCTGCTTCTTTTTTATCTCAGATCTTATATTTATTCAAAAAAGTGTATAATTTAAATATATAATAATAAACAAAACTTTGCCAACAAATAAAAGGCTCAAATTATCACCGGTTAAACTTCAAACCAACAGCAATTAAATAGCAAGGTCGGATACTCCGTCACCGATCCTTTGTAATAATTTCAAACAAATGTTAAATTCATAACAGTTACTATTCAGTAATATATTTTATTGCAAACGAAACAATCGTGTCGAATTTACAAATATATATACGAAATAATAATAGTATTAGGTAGGCAGAGTGGCAAGTGGTACCTCAGTGGTCACCAGTCAATGCGCCAACTTTGAACTAAGATAACACCTGCAATAGCGGCAGAATATATGATTAGTTGTAGCTACTCGGACGAGTATTTTTACAGGTTATTATTCTTTTGCTTGTAATTTACTCTGGGTAACTCGCCTTTCAAATGTGTAGTTATAAAAAGTACTATTTTTGTTGGACGAATTACGATTATTGGATAGCAAAATAAATCAAAGTCAAGTAATTTTTTATTCAACACAAATCTTATGTATTCTTTTTCTGTTTGGCTCATAAAGTCACTTGATCATCATGTTACTATATTGATAACTATATATACTAATATTATAAATGCGAAAGTAACTCTGTCTATCTGTTACGCTTTCACGAATAAACAACTGAATCGATTTCTATAAAAGTTGATATTAAGCTTGAATCCCAAAGAAAGACAAAGACATCTGAGAGCAACTAACAAATAGAAGAAAACTAGGAGACCATAAAATTATTCCGTAACAGCCTGTGAATGTCCCACTGCTTGGCTAAAGGCCTTTTTTGAGGAGAAGTTTTGGAGCTTATTCCACCACGCTGCTCCAGTGCGGGTTGTATTAATTAAGTACATGGTCATAAAATTATATGACCATGTAATTAATTAATACGGTTGGTGGCGCATTAGTGATCTACGGAACGGTCAATATTTCTTTTGGCGCCAATATCTATAAGTGGTTTTGACCACATCATGTGACCCACCTGCGTTCACCTACATTATAAAAAAAAAACAATATTTTTTACAAACATTATTGCCAGCGATATCAAGATATCAAGTTTATATCTATTTAAAGCCTAGGCAACGCTCGGAACGACTTTCTTGCTAACTCAGCCTGATAGACAAGACCGGATTTCAATTCTAAGATAAGTGGAGGCTCCGAATGCTTAATAAACCAGACACCAGACGACAAATAAAATATCACATTACTAATAAAATGTATTAAAATAACTATACAATAAATATTTTATTAAAGGAAATGAGAATTTCTTATTGTTTAACTAGATGTGAGGTTTTTTGTTGCGGCACACTTTTAATGATTTAAAAATTCGGCGGCACGCAAAGAAAAATATAAGTTTAAAAATTATATACTTACCTATACACACTGCGTGAAATAGATTACGAATCCAATCAATTTTATGGATTTAAATATCTGTTCCTGTTAAAAGGATTTTTCTTTTTAAATAATATTAACATAATTTTGGCTATAATTCGGCGGTCCACTTTTAGAATTTCGCGACAGACAAAAGTGCCGCGGCACAGTGGTTGAGAATCACTGGTCTAGATAGATGGTTAGAACGCGTGTACTTAACCGATGATCGTGAGTTCAAACCCGGGCAAGCACCAGTGAATTGTCATGTGCTTAATATGTGTTCATAATTCATCTCATGCTTAACGGTGAAGGAATCATCGTAAGGAAACCTGCATGTGTAAATTTTACTGAAATTTTGCCACATGTGTATTCCACCAACCCGCATTGGAGCAGCGTGGTGGCATAAGTTCCAAACCTTTCCTTAAAAACGGAGAGAAGGTCTAAGTGGGACATTAATAGTTACTTTAAATAGATTTAGTTATTTTAATTAATAATATCAAGTATGTATGTATTGTACAAACTACATACAATAAAATACATTACTAAGCTAAAAATAACCGTGTTATACAGACAAACATTGTTTCGCTATAACGGTTCTCATTTATATGATTACACGAAATACGAGTAAAATCGTCGATAACCTTAACTTGATTCATGTCAACAGTCAAATCAATTACCAATCGTATTTATCAAGAAATATAACGAACATACAGTCGAATTGAGAACCTCTTTCTTTTTTTTAAATCGATTGATAATGTATACCAATTTTAATCCTTATCAGTCAATAAATATTTACATTGGAATTTCATTATTTGGTACAAAAGTTTAAAAAGTAATCAAAATATTAGATTCTACTAACTTATAACGGTTACGATGCGTTCCTGATTCTATTCCGATACAAATTCGACCGAACCGCAACTAGATTGTTATGTTATTAGAATAAAATATATAATAATAATGTTCTTCACACCGATTTCGGCCACGGCAGCCAATCTCAAGAGAGATTAGCCAACTGCGCAGGAGATATTATAGTGCACAAGTGTGTGCGCGAACTCAGATACACTCTCTATTCCCTTACTCTCATAATCCCATGGGACGGCAATCCAACACGACCGGAAAAAGTTCAGGCGCAGGACCAACGGCTTTACGTGTTTTCCGAGGCACGGGAGTGTACACACTTCCAACTTCCAAGACTCCGGGCTACTAATGAGAATATTCTGACAGAAAACCCCAATAACTTTTTAGTGGCCCGACCTGGGAATTGAACCCAGGACCTCCGGGTCTGTGGCCTTACATCAAGCTACTAGACCAACGAGGCAGTCATATATGAAGAAAATATATAAATGGTACATTATATACCATCTTTTAAAACGTCAATACGTCATCGACGAAGGGTTCTGCTATATATGTCTTATGCCTGTAATTGACTGTAAAACTGGTTCACTAACCTGTCATACTGAAACATAGTAAATAGAGTATTTCTGCTCAGCAGTAGACTAATCCTCTCAGTCGTACCTGCTCAAAAACTCCTGATGATCAGATGTCCGAATATTACGGAATTAAAATTTGGTAATCTTAAACTAAAACGTTAATAACTATCTGACTATAAAGTTTTATTAATAATGTCTTCTGGACCACGGCGGTCATTCTCATAATACGGCTCGACTGGAGTCAGGATCAGCTGTATGTGCTTTCCGAGGCATGGGAATGTGAACACTGCCACCTTGAACTCCGGCCTTGTAGTGTAACGACCTGATTAACAAAGACATACATATGAAAACCGCGAATTCCGGAATATCCGGAAGCTTTATAATTAATTTAATATTATAATGTTAAATTTTAAAAGTGCTTTTATGAGTATAGTCTAGTAGGAATTGTTTAATTAATTAGTATGCTTTTTACGCAAACATAATTTTTAATTTATATATTATTGTTCTTTACTTCAAACTGTTCTCGTTACTGCAACGACAAATTGTTAATAATGAATAAATAAACATAAATAAATTTAAAAAATATGCTAATTATTAATTAACTTTCAATTTTGTAAATAAATTGTACTATAAATACCAGATTAGCAGATATAAATTACATATCAGACAAAACATAGAAATAAACAAATAAAAAGCAAGATAAACGGTTGGCAACACTCAGTTATCTAATACACTAAATTGCGATCAATTCAAATGCAGGCGTGATTGGTCGCCTGCACCGGCTCAGCGTCACGACGTAATTTCAACCAATAGGGAGAGCTGGCATAAGTTAATTGATATGACCATTGTCTATTGATTCATTATCATGCCTTGACCACAGCTTCTGATATAGAAAAAAATGATACAGATTGGTTATTATAATTTTTTATCTGTACCTCTTCAATTTCAAATCAAATATTTGTACGTTCTACATATTGTTATAATTGATGAATATCTGGTGGTAGGATGCTAACATCCGCCTGGCTTGTTACCACCGTACGCATGGTGAAAAACTCGTGAAGTGGCTTGCAGCCGCGTTTCGAGGTCAGCCAGCGTACAGCCAGAGCCCGAGCGAGTATTGCCACGATGGGTGTTGGTCCAATTGGAGACGGCTGTTGAACCAATGCCGGGGGAAACTGTATTGACCTGCCGGTCAGGGAGACCCGAAGAAACGGCTGTTCCGCTGGCCGCCCGTGGCATAGTACAGGGGCCCGAGCGTGCCTAACCAGCTCGTGAGGCTGCCCCACCAGGCCACGCATAATCTCGGGGTGGACCGTCGTGCCGGTTGGTGACCGGTAGGTGGGGTCCCGGCGGCCACTTCCGGGGGGGTTCGGGGACCCTTCCGTCCGGCGGGTCAGTGTATTTTTCCTTTTGGCAACCACTTGGGGAAACACGCCTCCACACTTTGCCCATCCCTATCGTGGCAATACATCGCTCGCTTCACGTCTCTTTTCCATTTCATTTTTCCCAAATGGCGCAACAAAAAAGAAATAACGGTCGTACAGCGGTGCACACCCCCACCATACCCTCGCTGTTTGAGGTCGAGTTCTCTAACATCCGAGGACTCCATACTAACCTCAACGCTGTCCACCACCATCTCGAGACAGCACGGCCAGCAATGTTGTTTCTCACGGAGACACAAATACTCCGTCCTGCCGATACCAGCTACCTTAATTATCCCGGCTACACGCTTGAAGAATCCTTCAAAGCGAAAGCCGGAGTATGCTTGTTCGTCAGGACGGATGTTTGCTGTCACCGACTGCGCTGCTTGGAGGACCCCTCCTTCTCCATGTTGGTGGTACGTGTGGACCTGGTTCGTCAGAGCCGAGTCTACGTGTGCCTCTACAGATCCCACAATGGTGACTTAGAGACAAGCCGATTATTTGACCATCTTAGTCGGGTGGCAGATGCTGCGCAAGAGCAATTTCCTAACGCGGAATTGGTGTTTTTGGGGGATTTTAATGCTCACCACGAATCCTGGTTGAAATCCCTCAAAACTGACCATGCTGGAAGGACTGCTCATGCTTTTGCTCTCACACATGACTTGACCCAACTGGTTGATCAGCCCACCAGGATCCCAGACATTGATGGGCAAGCACCTTCTCTACTGGACCTTCTGCTGACTTCTCACCCGGTGGAATATTAGGTTGTGGTTCAGGCTCCTCTTGGCTCTTCGGATCACAGCCTTATTTCTACCAGAGTGCCACAGGCCAAGCTGCCGCCACTAGCGGTATGCAAACGTCGCGTTTGGCACTATAAGTCGGCTGATTGGGACGATATGCGCAATTACTATGCTTCGGTCCCTTGGAAGGAACGTTGCTTCATTGGGAATGACCCGACAGCTAGTGCCGCTGCTGTTGCTGGCGAGATCATGCTGGGAATGGAATACTACATTCCTAGCTCAGATCTCGTCAGTAGGAGTACGCGTAACCGTTGGTTCACTCGTGAATGTGCCGATGCTGTATCATCTAAGCAGTCGGCATATCGCAAGTGGATCAACGGCTGTACTAGCGGGGCATCTAACATTGACTCACTGAAAGCAAACTATAATAAAAATTCCAAGTCCTGTAGAAAGGCATACACGAGAGCGGATGCACAGCGCATTGTACAGATTGGTCATGACCTTGTTTCGCATCCTAGGGGCTCCCGTAGCTTCTGGCGTCTGATCAAGTCTGTGCAAAACAATTTCTGCCAACCTTCGCTGCCACCGCTCAGAAATCCGGACGGATCGCTAGCTCACAGTCCGCAAGAGCAAGCTGATCTCCTGGCTAAACTCTTTGCCGACAATTCCGTCATCGATGATTGTAGTGCACTGCCACCTACAATACCTGCATGTGGCCATACGATGCCTGACATTAAAATCAGGAAACGTGATGTGCGTGCGGAGCTGCACTTGATGTACAGAAAGCTAGCGGTCCTGATGGAATACCAGCCATAGTGCTGAAGAAGTGCGCAGCGGAGCTGTCTCCTGTGTTAACGCGCCTGTTCCAACTTTCTCTCTCTTCGGGAAGTGTGCCGGAGGCTTGGAGAAGAGCTAATGTGCAAGCGGTTCCCAAAAAAGGGGATCGGTCTGACCCGGCAAATTATCGGCCAATAGCTATCACCTCAGTACTTTGTAAGGTGATGGAACGGATTTTAAACAACCAACTGATCCATTACCTAGAAGATCACTGTCTAATTAATGATCGTCAGTACGGGCTTCGACCAAAACGGTCCACAGGTGATCTTCTAGCGTACGTAACGCACCTCTGGGGTGAAGGAGAATCGTTGGCTGTCAGCCTCGATATCTCCAAGGCTTTCGACAGGGTCTGGCATAGAAGTCTTCTCTCCAAGCTACCGGCATATGGTCTGCCTGCTCAGCTATGCACCTGGATTGCCAGCTTCCTACACAAGCGTAGCCTTCGTGTTTTAGTAGATGGTTGCGCTTCACAATTCTATGTAGTGAATGCTGGGGTCCCCCAGGGATCTGTGCTATCTCCCACACTCTTTCTTTTGCATATCAATGATATGCTCTCCCTTGGGAACATACATTGCCATGCAGATGATAGTACAGTACATGGTGGATACCACGGACGCGCAGTGGCTGGGCGGGCGGAAACTGAGGAGAGGCGGGAGAATCTTGTCATTGAACTCGATAGGACGTTAGAGCTCATCGCCAAATGGGGCTCTGATAATCTTGTTGAGTTTAATGCCAAGAAAACACAGGTATGCGCTCTCACGGCGAAAAAGTCAACATTTTTCCCTCTTCCCTCCCTCTGTGGTACTCCGCTGGTGATGCAAAGCAAAATCGCCATGCTGGGGATTGACGTTCGCTGCGACCTTAGTCCAAGGGATTACATCGAGGCTGTTATAAAAACAGCTTCACGGAAACTCGGAGTTCTGAACAAGGTGCGCCGCTTTTTCACGCCACAACAACTGTGCCTGCTGTACAAAACACAGGTACGGTCTTGCGTGGAATATTGCTCGCACCTTTGGGATGGCTCCGCTAAGTACCTACTTGAGGCCTTGGACCGGTTGCAGCGACGTGCCGTACGCATTATTGGCGACGTAAAGGTCACAAACACCCTTGAACCTTTACAATTGCGTCGTGAGATAGCAGCACTGAGCGCTTTCTATCGACTGTATCACGGCGAGTGCTCTGAGGAATTATTCTCTCTAATTCCTGCTTCCCCCTTCCTTCTTAAGTCCACGCGAGCTGGTTCTCGATGTCACCGCCTAACTGTGACATCAATTCCATCGCGAACAAAGAAATTTGGCAACTCCTTTCTTTGTCGCACTTCCAAAAAATGGAATTCCTTACCAGCTCACGTGTTCCTACAACCCGGGTTCCTTCAAACGAGGCGTGAAGAGGCATCTTGCGGGCCGGCAAGGCGATGGCGGCTAGTGCAGAACGTTTTTCCCGTCTGTACTGGCCGTCGTCGCGTTTGGACTCTACTACCACTTACCATCAGGTGGAGTAGAGTCATTTGCCCTCCCGGCGAATATAAAAAAAAAAAAATGTATTTATATTTTTTATTTCTAAATAGCTGCCCATGATAAGCTTCAAACTTCAGATTAATTGTGATACCTTATAATTAACATTATGTTATCGCTTTACGAATAATAAAACAATGTATTTTTTCTTGATGTTGTAGATGTGTTCCTTACACATTACTTTTTTACTTTTAAGAAATAACATATTGTAACAGTCAATTAATATTTTTGACAATAAAACACTTATTGTTATACTAAATCGTACTATTTCGCAAAAAAAAACTTTTATTTGAATAAAACACAAAAATAATTTAAAAATATGACAAGCACATGTAGACATCTTTCTCGTCCCGCCGTCATGCCGTACGCCTATGTCATCGCCGTACAAAAACCTTCTTACACAGACCTTCGCAGCTATCGCTTACAGCTCGCCTTGACGTCGCACGTAAAAAAAAAATCTCTTCTAATGTTATCCTTGTACATTACGTCTCAAACGAATTAAAAATCGTTTAAAAGTCATTTTGTTTCTTCTACCCGGATATTTCAAACAGACCTGTTTAAATTTTGTTTTTAATTTAAATTTTCAAATAAGTATCTTCGTCCTTAAATAACGGCATAGCAAAGTTATTAACAAATCCATTCGATGAAATTTCACGATCATGTTCCGCGATGAGTAACGAGATAATCTAAGACAGTTTTAGGATACAGTCGCATTACATTAGATGCGTTTGTACAATAACGCAGCTTTGTAGCCACGACACAATGTAATTACTATACTATTATAGTTACTATGGTATATATTGTTTATAATATGTATAAATTGTTCAAATTAAATAAATAAAAATATCGCTTAAGCTGCTTAAACGCGAGCCCAATAGTCGAGACAATTCACTAAGCTTAGACATTAAGCCAGTCGAATGAAAAATACTATGTAATTTACACTTAGGTATATACGAAGCTTTTTTCTTTTTTGTGCTAGAAATCGTTCTATTTCAATGTCGAATGATAATATTCATATATCACTACAAATTCAAAATCAAAAGTTACATCCTGCTTATATAAATAACAAGGGTGAGGCTAATGTTTTTAAACCTAACACCTGAAAAACACGTAGGCAAAGCCGCGGGCAGAAACTGGTTTTGTATATTATCGCCACAAACTCATGATCGGTTGAATATTTAAGACTCGAATGCGTAAAAAATAAACTCCCGTATTTATAATATTAATTAGAAATTAATATACACACATATATATGTTTGTTGTGTGTGTTATTGTGTAATATTAGTGTGTTATTAAATAAATAAATAAATAAGTTAGGATAATCGTACATTTCCAACCGCCAAGTTACAGGTAAAATATAATTACATTATATGCTTATTATACATGCAATTGGGAACAGGTGTCGCCAAGTGTTGCTATCAAAAAGCTTTCTGAATACCAATTTCACCTTTTCACCTTGATCTCGATGCATCTGATGACGCGATTTGATTCGCGGACACGGAGACATTGCCAGTGGATTTTGAAGAATTTGGCTCACTGATGTAGCCATTTTCAGATTAATTAATATCAATTATGGAGTTAATTATCACAATTTTTTTAGAAACTAGTTAATTCCGGTTTTAGCTCGACATAAATTTAACTCTTAGTCTAACTCGTTTCCTTATATTCTTTACCCAGAAAATAAAATCTGGTTACACCTGACGCCAGAGCCTATTATTGGCACTGAAGACATATTCGAATTGCTAATCAAACATTAACTAAATTATTATAAAAATAAGATTTATTATTTAATAGTTGATAGATTTTTGTAGTTTATATATAAATACGAAAGTAACTCTGTCTGGCTGTTACGCTTTCACGGCTAAACCACTGAATCGATTTTGATGAATTTTGGTATAGAGTAAGTTTGAACCCCAATATATAGGCCCCATAACGTAGACCAAATCACAACAGCGCTCACCGAATCAATTCTATTTCATCACTCGTGCGATGTTTGCCAATGTTATCCTATGTTTCAGCACGTGTCGAGATTGTTTAATAATGTTTATGTATTTGTAATAATATTAACTGCTTATTCTCGATCACATAAACGTATCACATAAATGAATAACAATTAGCGACGATTAAATTTCGCTACTGTTATGACGAAAGTAAATATTGTCTATTTTACGGAAGAGTAAGAAAGAAATATTCAACACTTGATGTCTTATCTCGCCTTTTTTAAAAAGCTGAGATGGCCTAGTGGTTAGTACGCGTGAATCTTAACCGATGATCGTGGGTTCAAACCCGGGCAAGCACTACTAAATTTTCATGTGCTTAATTTGTGTTTATAATTCATCTCGTGCTTGACGGTGAAGGAAAACATCGTGAGGAGAACTGCATGTGTCTGATTTCATTGAAATTCTGTCTTATCTCGCCTTTTTTTTAAAAAGCTGAGATGGCCTAGTGGTTAGCACGCGTGAATCTTAACCGATGATCGTGGGTTCAAACCCGGGCAAGCGCCACTGAATTTTCATGTGCTTAATTTGTGTTTATAATTCATCTCGTGCTTGACGGTGAAGGAAAACATCGTGAAGAGAACTGCATGTGTCTGATTTCATTGAAATTCTGCCACATGTGTATTCTACCAACCCGCATTGGAGCAGCGTGGTGGAATAAGCTCCAAAACTTCTCCTCAAAAGGGAGAGGAGGCCTTTACCCAGCAGTGGGACAGGCTGTTACTGATGTCTTAGTTCCGTTTGCAGTTGAAATTCATGGACCTTGAAGTAATAGTGCAAAATCTTTTATTTAAAATATAATACCTTGTCCTATTGCCTTTAATGGTGACAGGGCTGATTAATTTTTCGTCCAGAGGATCGGAATTGCGAGTGAAAGTGGAAATGTTTCTAGATTTTTTATTACCACGCGGTCATGATTTGTATTGTAGCTATTTTTTATTTTTATATGTATATATATAATTTTGGCTTTAATGAAAATAATTATTTTTCTTAACTTTTTTTTTGTCTTGGGGGTAACACCGACTCGTATGTCGTGACAATATTTAATTTCTTATATAGTATAAACTATTTTATAACATTTAAATTGTAAAATGGAATTAATTGATATTTAATTACATAATAATTAAATAAAAATCTTAAATGTTTGGTATTCAGCCTCAGCTTATCTTAATTTTATAAATTATTTTATAATAATAAAAATGAGATATAACTACATCTATCGAATCAATTCGACTATAGTAAATTAGGTCAAGTTGATTTAGTGTAAAGAAACTGCTTACTCAACATACAATCAAAATGGTCTTTGGATCTATATAAACTGGTGGTAGGGCTTTGTGCAAGCTCGTCTGGGTAGGTACCACCCATTCATCAGATATTATACCGCAAAACAGCAATACTTGATATTATTGTGTTCCGGTTTGAAGGGTGAGTGAGCCAGTGTAATTACAGGCACAAGGGACATAAAATCTTAGATCCCAAGGTTGGTGACGCATTATTTAAGCGATGGTTGACATTTCTTACAATGCCAATGTCTAAGGGCGTTTGGTGACCACTTACCATCAGGTGGCCCATATGCTCGTCCACCTTCTTATTCTATAAAAAAATAATAATAATTGAAACAGAAGGTGAGCCAGGATAGCGAAAGAAGTGTTGTGTTGTTATAAACAATATTCATTAAAGAGGCAGAGTGACCACCCCTTTTTTTTTTTTTTTTCTGAGGAGGAAAGGCATTTACGCCTGCCGCCCGGACACGACCGGGACGGGTATGTGGGACTCACGGGGCAGAAGGCCAACGTCCTACCCACTAAAACCTCCTCGTTTCCTTCTCACCGCATGGTGGCGGGGTTACGGGAACGCGTTAGCACACCACCGCGACCCCACCTGCGGCCGTCGCTTTGGGTGAGCGACCCACCTGTTGTTTTTTATTGAGGTTTTCTCCTCTCGACCCGGCCGGTGAAGGCAAGGTCCTCGGTCCCACCACAGGCTGGCGCCTGGATGGGGAAACGAGTTTGAGAAAGCAGTGACCGAAGTCTGTCCGCCCAGCATCGACACCGAAACTGGACGAACCCGCCTCTCCCTCCTCCTCTACTCCTCTACTCCTGTCTCCGGCAGCCCGAAAGGACTCCGGAGACCAACTCCTCCTCTCTCTCTCCCGCGGCCCAAAAGGACCCCGGAGTCCTCCTATTTGCCACGGAGCCGCTCGCTGGTCAACTCTGCGCAACAGAGAAGTCCCAGGAGCGGCCCGCGACACTTCCGCCGCGTCAGTCTCAGCCGCGATCGACAAGCATTCCGGAAAAACATCGGATTGCTGGTCGACCCCGTTGCCCAGGGTGCACCACGTGGAGGTGACTGACATGCACCCCAGAGTGACCACCCTGTTCAAGTTCAACAATAATTATGATCGTTCATTGTAAATACACCGCTTTTTATACAAAAGTTAAATCATTATAATCTCGATTGTTGTAAAAATCATATCACGAAGTTAAATAACATTAAAACAAAATTTATAATCAAATTAACTTCAATAAATATTAGGTTATTCTAAATTATATACGCGTTGGTCGTAGCGTTGAGTTTAACATAATGCATTTTACTCTGACTGCCTTGCACAAAGCTTTAAACTGTTTTTATAGTATATTAATGGATTTTGGTCCTAATATATAGTCCTATGGTTTTGGTCCTATGGTTATGGTTTTGGTCCTAATATGTCTACGAGAAGAATCTCTTCATCGCCATCCATTCCATCATTCCAAATTTTGTGTTTTTTTCTTTTTCAAATAACAATGATAAAGCTGTTAATTAAATATTGAGTCACAGAGTTCTGTTTGACTTTCAAACCAACCAATTAGCATATACTTAGCAATTGGATCATTCAATTAACGTCAATATTTTAGTATTAACAGACTTGCGAATAATAATTAGTCAGTATAATACTAGTAGAATCAGTCTACACACATAGATTCAATTGCTTTCATAACATAATCAAACAAAGATTGTTTAAGATAGTTTTGTATAACAAGATCACCAAAACTTGGATGAATATATCTTAGTTTGAACGTTATAGAAACAAGACTTGTGCCATTTAAAATATATGTACGTCATCGGCAATCAATTTAATATTGTCTGCCAAATGCTAATACCACTAACAACGTATAATCTTTAACCTAAATTATTGTCTAAATTGAAGTATCTGCATCCGTTTCATTGATCTGGAATTCTTCAATTAGTTTAAGGTTTATTTACATTAATGCTTTCTTTATATATGTATATACTGTAGGAAATTAAAAAGTAATCAAAAATTAATAAGTAAGAAAATAACTCATCATGATCGCGCGAAATATTAGTCTTGAATTGTAAATCTGAATACCAGCGCATGGCCGTCCTGTCGGTATGGTGATGGTGAGCAGATAAGGACATTTTTTGAAGTTCGGTTGACGTTCGATCCGTAAAACCGATAGTGCGTGCTCTACATAAAATGTGTGCGTAGTGCTATTGTCGTTGAAAGTATTTTAACAGAATGACAATACTTTTATGTGGATAGTATTATACAGTAACAGCCTGTGAATGTCCCACTGCTGGGCCTTAGCCTCCTCTACTTTTTTTGAGGAGAAGGTTTGGAGCTTATTCCAGCACGCTGCTCCAATGTGGGTTGGTGGAATACACATGTGGCAGAATTTCAGGGAAATTTGTCACATGCAGGTTTCCTTCACCGTCAAGCACGAGATGAATTATAAACACAAATTATATATAGTATTATATATAGTACTAATCAGCTAGAAGCTATACATGCACATTACTTAACTTTGTTGCTTAAAAACATCTTCTATCTTATAATATAAATGGTATAAAGTTATTCAGATTGAATTTTAATTACATATTTCAATACAACAAAGTCTTCTAGATTTGTAAGAAAATATTAACATATGAATCATCACGCATACCGCACAAATATGGTATGACATTATCACTGAAAAATAGACGTAATTAATCCCTTTAATTATTTTACATGAAATAAAACACCAAATATGAACTTAGTTGCTATCTGATATCAAATAAAACGTCATTCTAGTAGAGCTATTAAATGCTATAATAAACAAACGACACTGAAACGGGAGCCGTTTGTTGCGGATCCTGAAGATAGAAGAAAAAAATATTTATTCAATACGTAGCTGTTTTTTTTTTCTTATTAATTTACTTCTTAATCTATCTTTAAATATCTATAAAATACATAAGAACACACAAACACAGCCTGTTAATATCACAGCTTGGTAAAGGTCTCCGCATTTCTGAACGAGAATGTATAGAGATTTCTCCATCACGATGGTCCAACGTCTTTTAATAAGATGTGATGATATGTCATTTCTGATCAGATTTTTATCCGAAGCGTTTAAGTTTTTGATGTTTTCCTTTACAAATACGAGATGCATTATATGTCTATAATGTGAGCATATGAGGAGTACGTATTTTATTATTTACTTGGTGGTGGCGCTTTTTGAAAGCTCCTTTGGGTAAGCACCTATCACGCATCACACATTCTACCGCCAAGCAGCAATACTTAGTATTGTTGTATTCTAGTTTGAAGGGTGAGTGAGCCAGTGTTACAAAAGTCACATAATTATTATTATGCGATTTACAGTGTCAATGTCCCCAATTATCTAATATCAAGTGCCATTTCAGCTCTTGATAAATAACATAACAAAACTCTACTATTTTATTTGGCAAAAAAATAATAATATTGTAAACAGTTTACAACGAAATTACGATAACACATAGATTACTGAAAATAAGCTAGGCTACAATCCTTTACATGAGGAAACATCGTGTTTCAATAATATATACTTTATTGAGTGTTTTTTTAATAAAATGTGAATCAAAGTAAATAATCTAATTTCAAAAGTCACGTTCTGATTCAGGTTTTCAGGATATTAAATATTTAAATAATATAAGTGCCTGAGTTGTTCCAAATATATGTATAATTGGTTATTAAAATAAACGGTTTATTTTGTGAAAATATGCGTTTTTTTTAATGAAATATACGAGTAGATAACCATAAACAAATTTTAGCCAAATCGCTTAAGCAATTTTCGAGATACACTAGAGTTACTTATTTATGTATATATATTTATTTCTTTTGAGTGTCAGTTTGTTGGAAGAAATCTCCTCAAGGCATAAACATACTTCCAACTTCCAGACTCCGGGCTGTTCGACATCTTCGACAGAAAAACTAAACCAACGAGGCATCAGCAATTATAATGTAAATCAAAAATATTCTCAGTTACATTATATATTGCAAGTAATAACACAAATACTATATATACATACATATTATAAATATATAACTCTACATATACTTAAGATTGAGTAAAGATATTAATTGAAACTAAAATTAATATAATTATTTCTTGTATTATACTTAAGTAAAATGTAATTTAGCATTACAACTTATTTCCAATTTTTTTTTTTGATAACACTAAATCCAGTCTTGTGTACAAGTAAAAATAAAGAAAAATGGGTTGGCAAACAGAGGAAAAAAGTATTGTACTGTTTTGTCCTTGTCTATTCATAAAATAAAATTAAAGTAAAGTTAAATAAGAATCAAACACACAAAAAAGGATAAGCCTTGATTACACGAATATGATAGTATATTTTAAAATCATTTTGCAGGAGGCCTTGAACGGAATTGCCAATTTCGTGTTTTCATGTTTAGCGTTCACTCACGATTTTGTTAGCGATTCCGCCGTGTTTGTTGAAGGTGTACTGATTTGTACTACGAGTAAAGAAATGTACTTGTGTCCCCGTTATACTGTTTCATATTAAACAGACTCATTGGTCTTGTGACTTAACTATGATCAGATCTCGACATTAATGAATAAATAGGTCATTTCATAGAAACTTATCAGGATTCATTTGCAGCCTGGAGTTTTACATGTCTCTCAGGTCGTGTTGGATAGCCTTCTTATGAGGCCATGATATTGAGTATATACTTGTACTATAATATCTCCAGCTTAATTGGCTTGTCTACGTTAAGTCTATATTACAATAGCAGCTGTCTCAATTGTACCGTACAAGCAACTATCTGAAATATTTATAACTGTTAGGTACAATAATTCATAAAAGTTTATGAAATCAATAAACAATCACTTTCTTTTCTCCAATTTCGTTTTTACCTTATGGTATACGATTGGTCTTCCCAAATAGAAATCGCGTCATTTATACATACGTTTTACTTATAAAATATGCGTTTGCGCAAGCAACGCAAGCTTCCCTTTCGAAGGCCGGGGCGCTAATGAATCGGTTCCGCGGCGGGGTAAAAGGAATTGGGTGTACACGTATTTTTCAGAGTTTAATTTGTAACAAAGAATTAAAAGCATTTTAAAAAATATAACATGTATAGTATCCAAATTATTTAAAATTTATTTTACGTTAACTTTTTCATCGGTGTATGTAAAGCGTTCATTGAATACAGGTGTTGGAAGTGGTTCTAATTCAGTTTGCAAATCAATTTATGTTATGTATGTACATACCTCATGAACTTATCTGTAAGTAATATATAGATTAGTTTATGGATCTACTGCACTGCAGCGTTATCTCATTAAATCCATGTTTTGGATAACAGTAGAATCTTATCTTAATTTAATCTTATAGCAGCCGCACACAGTGTGAATTAACCTTACAAAGTAATTATATGATGTTAAAAAATATATTATCTATTATTATTAGGTCCTTACATATGAAATTGGCGTTTTGTACAAGAGGAATATAAAGTCTTTTTTTTTTGTAAAATATATTTAATTAATCAAAGTATGCACCGTTGTTATCTAGGCACTTTTGCTATCTCATAGGTAGTTCATTGATCCCTTTATTAAAAAAACCATGAGATGAATTTTTTTCCTTGTAAGAAGTTGTCCAATTCCGGAAAAAATGGTAATCTGTTGGAGCAAGGTCCGGGGAGTATGGTGGATGTCGCAGACATTCCAATTGTAACTCATCTAACATAGTGGTTGTTTGTTGTGCAGTGTGTGGTCTTGCGTTGTCGTGAAGCAGCAGTGGCCTAGAGCGATTGACCAATCTCGGTTGTTTAGCAGCTAGTTCTTACTTCATGGTTTGCAATTGCTGACAATTGATATCTGCCGTAATCGTTTGGCCAGATTTTAAAAAGCTGTAGTGAACGACACCGGCGCTAGTCCACCGAACACTCACAAATAACTTTTTCTAAGTCAATTTTCGTTTAGGGCAGAATTTGGCTGGGTCTCCAGGGTTCAGCCATTGCGACGAGCTCTTCCGATTATCGTACAGTATCCACTTTTCATCACAAGTAATGATTCGATTTAAAATCCCTTCATTATTGTGTTGGTTGAGCAAAGCAACACAGCAGTCGACGCGTGTTTGCAAGTTCGATTCATTCAATTCATGAGGTACCCATCGTTCAAGTTTTTTTTACTTTCCCGATTTCCTTCAAGTGGATTAATACAGTTTTATCACTTACCCACAATATCCTTTAATTCTTCATTTTCCACTTTGGTCTCCGGCCGTCCACGGGGTTGGTTCTGAAGGTCGAAATTTCCAGAACGAAAACGTTGAAACCAAAAACGTACCGTGCTTTCTTTTGCGACACCAGCGTCATACACATCATTAATCCTTCGAGCTGTTTCTGCAGCACTGATGCCACGGTAGAACTCGTACTCGTAAATATACCGATATTTCATGTTTTCCATTGTGCGGTAATAAGCGACGCCAAAGAAAAAAATAATGAAGAAAAAACAAATGAATGACAGTTTTCAAAACTCAAATGTACCAGCTAAATGAATTTATAAATTTGAATTTAGAATTCTTAACCAAAGAGGAGATATTTCAGATCAAAGTGGTCAGTACGACAAAACGCTAATTACATATGTAAGGACCTAATATAATGTCTCTCTTATAAAGGACTAGGTTCCGCCCGCGTATGTCACCCCTCCCTCCCCTCCAGCTAGATACCCTTTAACCCGGACAACATTTTTCCAAATTTCTAATTAACTACTCAACTACTACTCAACTGATCAGTTGAGTAGTTAAGACGCGAAAGCGTAACAAACAAATAAGTAAACAAAGAAACTTACTTTCCAATTTAAAATATTAGTTAGGATAGGAACTAAAATTACAATAAATATTTTAAAAGAATTTAAAAAAAAATTAACTGTCTTGAGATAAAACCTCGTTAAACGAAAATACTTTGAACAAGTTAAGTATAACAATTATTTTTATCAGTAATTAAAAGTACAGCAAGTGGTTTTTTGTAATTTAAAGTGTGAAATAACATATTGTTTTCGTAATAAACGTAATACTACAGCCCTTGAACCTGACATGCGCGGACGCAACTAAAATAGCGCAAACCGACGCTGAGCAACTGCCAAGTTCCATTTGGTTTCTGTACCGCGTATATGCCAAACTGAGTTGCATATATTTACTTCCTACTTATTTACGGGATGTAAAACTGAACGAAAACAAAAAGAGCAGTAACGTTTTATATACATTATCCGTATTTCGAGCTTCATTAAAGTAAAAGTAAGTAAAGACCTCAGGCCTGAGAAGAATTGGTAGAGGGGAGTCTTAGTTTATTTTACATAAAAAAAAAAAATATTTTTAAATGTATAGTCTAGCTCTTGAATGTTATCACTCCTGATGGAAAGTGAAGATACAGTCTAAGGTGAAGCGCGCTTACCTAGAAAATATATAAATATGATGATGATGATATGATCTGAAATCTTTATCGTTTAATCGTTTCATTATCAAGGAGTGCTTTGATGTATAAAGTCGTTAATTTTGTAATAACCTTAAGCGCAAACGTTTTTTAAACTGTGGCCCGTCTGGGTGGATACCACCCACTCACCAGATATTTTGCCGCTAAACAGCAATACTTAGTATTGTTGCGTTTGAAGAGTGAGTAAGCCAGTGTAACTACAGGCACAAGGTAGTTAACATGTCAGTTCCCAAGGTAGGTGGCGCATTGGCAAAATAAGGAATGGTTATTATTCCTTACATCGCCAATGTTTATGGGCGGTGGTGACCACTTACCATCAGGTGTCCCTTTTGGTAGTCCGCCTGCCTATAACATAAAAAAAATAAACACTTTTTTTTATATGCGCCGGGATGGCAAATGACTCTTCTCCACCTGATGGTAAGTGATAGTAGAGTCCAAACGCGACGACGGCTAGTACAGTCGGGAAGAATGTTCTGTACTAGCCGTCCCCGCCTTGCCGGCCCGCAAGATGCCTCTTCACGCCTCGTTTGAAGGAAGCCGGGTTGTAAGAGGAGGGGAACACGTGAGATGGTAAGGAATTCCATTTTTTGGAAGTGCGACAAAGAAAGGAGTTGCCGAATTTCTTTGTGCGCGATGGAATTGATGTCACAATTAGGCGGTAGGATAGGAACAGACGACCTTACATTTAGAAATTTGTAATGAAAGAGCCGTCTTTTCAAAAACGGCAGATACTTTATTAATTTATTTATTTTTATATAGATCACCAACAAAATACACACTAAAAACATTCCAGATACATGAATAAAAAATAAGACTAGTGGTATCTTACTTATAGGTGATAGATAACAGCATGCACAAAATAAGAGTTAAGCGACAACAAACAGAAGGTAAAAAAAGCTAATTAAAAACCGTTATATAACAACAATAAATTAGAATAAAGACAAGAACATAAGTAAACTATCTAAACTAAACAATTTTGAGTATTTTTAATTAATATTTTATTTTTAAATTTTTTCATATTACCGAAAATGTCTAAATCTTTGTCTCCGCTTATTGAATTATAGGCTCTCATAATTCTATTGAGAGGGGAGTATTGACCCAAATTAGATTTAGACAAATGCTCTGAAAAAATCGTGCGTTTGCTAGTGCGCAATGACTTGGAAGGTGCAGAAATATGTATCCGCGATAATAAGTCTGGACAATCCAAAGTGCCGTTAATTAGTTTATAGATGAACATGTTGTCCAGTAATCGTCTTCGATCGGCAAGGGTGTTCATTTTGAAAAAGGCTATTCGATCTTTGTAATTAGGGAGTTTTTTTGCTAAGCCGAATTTAAAGCAGAGATGCCATAAGAAGCGTTTTTGAACGCTTTCCAACCTTTTGACGTAAACATCGTAGTGCGGGTTCCAGACTACACTGGCATACTCAAGTCCACTACGGACAAAAGCGTTGTACAATGTGATCAAGGATTTTTCAGATCACTACAATTGCGTAAAATGAAACCAAGACTTTTAAATCCCTTTGAACAAATGGAATCAATATGAGTGTGAAAACGTAATTTTTTGTCAATGATGATGCCTAGATCACGAATCTCAGTCAATTCTCGTAAACAGACATTTTTAAGTCTATATGTTCTTTGTGGACTGGATTTCAATCTGCTGAAACTGACCAGATGACATTTGCTAACATTGAGACTCATTCCATTTTTGTCACACCAGTTACTTAATCGATTTAAATCGCATTGGAGCAATTCAACGTCGTTAGGGGAGGAGATGATACGAAGAAATTTAAGATCGTCAGCAAATAAGAAATAATTAGAATTACAAAAACAGTCGCATATGTCGTTAATGAATATGTTAAATAATATAGGACCTAAATAAGACCCTTGCGGTACTCCAGAAAGTGTTTTAAATGGTTTTGATTCATATCCATTGACTACTATTACGGATTCCCTATTGTCAAGGTAGGATTTGAACCAGTCGAGCAAACGACCGAGGATACCATATTCGGATAACTTTTTGAATAATATAATATGGGGGACCTTGTCGAATGCTTTACTAAAATCAGTGTAGATGACATCAACAAGCTGGCGTGAGTCGACTGCAGTGGTAACAAGGTCGGTAAAAGATATTAAATTTGTCGACGTCGATCTACGACTGAAAAAACCATGCTGAAATGGAGTAATAACCTGTTTGAAATGCCATTCTAACACAGGATATACTATTTTCTCAAAAATTTTTGCAAATGTAACGAGAATAGAAATCGGTCTATAATTGCAGATTAATTCAGCACTTCCATTTTTTAATAGTGGAACAATTAAAGATTTCTTCCAGGCTGACGGAAAAGTTCCTGTAGATAAAGATTTGTTAAAAATGATGGAAAGAGGGTATGCTAATGCAGATGCGCATTTTTTAACAAATAATGCAGGTATACCATCTGCTCCTGCTCCTTTATGGGGATCCATTCTTTTTATAACATTGAGTACCGTAATTGGAGTGACATAGATGTTACAAACGTTGTTAACCGTTTTGTCGCCTATCGAATTAGGCGATTCGTGTGAGTTGGCATCTTCCTCGCAGGAAACCGATTTGAAGTGTCTCACAAATAAGTTGCAAATATCAGGGCCATTGGAAGCAGTATCATCATTCAGAGTCATTTGAGCCGGATACATACTATTATTTGTTTTTTTCTTTTTATAAAAAGACCAGAAAAATTTTGGATTAGATCGTAAAAGAGACTCCAGGCGTGTTCTATATTCTTTATAACTAGACGACATTAAAATTGCACATCTCTTTTTTATCAGCGTAAAAGTTAATTGGTCTAAAGGATTATTGTTATAAGCGCGCAGTTTCATCCTAAATTTATATTTCTCTTTCAATGAGTTTTTTAGAGCGTAAGAGTACCAAATTGGATATTTGTTGTTTTTATTTTTATATTTAGGTACGTATTTAGAAATGATACCATGCAAGATATTATAAAAAGCAGAAATCATGCCGTCGACTGAATTGTAGCCACACAAAGTGTCATCCCAGCAAATGTTGTTGAGTTCGTTAATTATAGTATCAAAGTCTGCTTTAAAGAAACAGAACCGTGCATCAGTATTGTAGGGTAAGTTTTTAGATGTTCTAAATGGCAACAACATTTGCAAAGGAGGATGATGCGAATCTGTTATCGAAAGTGGTGAGGCGCTAGCTATTAATTCAGTAACTTGAGTATTGCAAAGGATTAAATCCAAACATTTGTTATAATTATTAAGTACATCATTATATTGACAAAGTGAATTTAGCGAAATAAAATCAATCAATTTATTGTTCATTATACTAGTGTTGTTATAAGAAATAGAGTTGAGAGACCAAGTAATATTCCCCAGATTAAAATCGCCAGCAATTAAGATGTTATTGGAATTATAAATATCAAACACACGATTCGAGCTGTCAATGAATTCGTCAAGAACATGCATTTGAAGCGGAGGAGGAAGATATACAGCGCAAATAAGCAGAGCCACATTTGTACCATTTTTATTCGTCACGGCAAGCGATACCCATAAATCCTCACATTTCGACTCGCATGTTTGAAGACGTTTAGAATCAATATTTGTGGATATTGCAATAAGAACGCCTCCACCATTCTTTTTAGGATGAAAACCAGAAGTTTCTCGATCCCTTCTATACACCACGTAGCGATGGTCAAAAAGTTCCGAATCGAAGATGCTACCGTTCAACCATGTTTCAGTCAGAATTATAATATCGAAGTTATTACACACTACATTACAAAAAAAATCATTAGTTTTAGTTCTTAAGCCCCTAACATTTTGATAATATATTTTTAGATTATCGAATAAAAATGTTTTTAGGCCAAAACATACTATTTATAAATACGTAAATAAGTACATAAGTAAATACGCACAGGTAGACCTAAGGCCCGTATAAAAAGTTTACGTTCTAATATTAGGTCCTTATATTGGCGTTTTGTACAAAAGGAATATAAAGTCAATTTTTTTATTGTAAAATATATTTAATTAATCAAAGTATGCACCGGTTTGGACTGCCGCATCGGAGTTATAAGAAGTTGTCCAAATTCCGGAAAAAATGGTAATCTGTTGGAGAAAGCGGATCTTTCAATTGTAGTTAATCTAACTTAGTGGTTGTTTGTTGTGTAGTGTGTGGTCTTGCGTTATCGTGAAGCAGCATTGGCCTAGAGCGATTGACCAATCTCGCTTGTTTAGTAGCTAGTTTTTCCTTCATGGTTTGCAGTTGCTGACAATAGATATCTGCCGTAATCGTTTGGCCAAATTTTAGAAAGCTGTAATAAACGACACCGGCGCTAGTTCACCAAACACTCACAAGTAACTTTTTCTGAGTCAATTTTCGTTTAGGGCTGGATTTGGATGGGTCTCAAGGGTTCAGCCATTGCGACGAGCACTTCCGATTATCGTATAGTATCCACTTTTCATCACAAGTAATGATTCGATTTAAAATCCCTTCATTATTGTGTCGGTTGAGCAAAGTAACACAGCAGTCGACGCGTGTTTGCAAGTTCGATTCACTCAATTCATGAGGTACCCATCGTTCAAGTTTTTTTTACTTTCCCGATTTCCTTCAAGTGGATTAATACAGTTTTATCACTTACCCCGAAGCCTGCAGCTATCTCTGAAGTGCTTTATAATGGATCCGCGTCCATAATAGGCTTTAATTCTTCATTTTCCACTTTGGTCTCCGGCCGTCCACGGGGTTGGTTCTGAAGGTCGAAATTTCCAGAACGAAAACGTTGAAACCAAAAACGTTCGAACTGTTTCTGCAGCACTGGTGCCACGGTAGAACTCGTACTCGAAAATCTACCGATATTTCATGTTTTCCATTGTGCGGTACTAAGCAACGCCAAAGAAAAAAATAATGAGGAAAAAACAAATGAATGTTTTCAAAACTCAAATGTACCAGCTTAATGAATTTATAAATTTGAATTTGGAATTCTTAACCCTTTGGTTAAGAATTTCAAAAGGTTGGAGATATTTCAGATCAAAGTGGTCATACTGACCACTTTGAATAAATATGAATTTGGAATTCTTAACCAAAGAGGAGATATTTCAGATCAAAGTGGTCAGTATGATAAAACGCTAATTTCACGTGTAAAGACCTAATACATATAACTCCATTGGTTTACGCGGCGCAAGCCTGTAAAGCTTTCAGAGAGTGAAACATTTCCGATATCTTCAACAGTCATATTTCAGTCAATTTACACATAACCTACTCTTCTTTATGAATCACTTCGTCTATAGGTGAAACCCGTATGAAAATCGGCTCGATGGTTTTTTAATTTATCGCGTTCAGACAGACAGAGGCGGCGGATAAACTTTATCGTATCAAATAAGATAATGAAAGAACAAACATGTTCTTTGAAACTTTTTAGGATTTGTATATCATACTTATTTAAACCGTCAAAATATATAATTCCTATTAATGTAAAAATATGGACTGGACTGGGAATTGATTTTAGTAAACCGTTGATTAATCCGTATAATTAATGTTTAATTAATTATTCTTATCTACTTGTGGTAGAGCTTTGTGCAAGCTCGTCTGGGTAGGTACCACTCATCAGATATTGCACCGCAAAACAGCAGTATTTGTTATTGTTGTGTTCCGGTTTGCGGGTTGAGTTAGCCAATGTAATTACAGGCACAAGGGGCATAACATCATAGTTCCCAATGTTGGTGGCGCATTGGCAATATAAGCGATGGTTAACATTTTTTACAATGCCAATGTCTGTGGGCGTTGGTGACCACTTACCATCAGGTGGCCCATATGATCGTCCGCCTACCTATTCTATAAAAAAAAATAGAAGTACTCCCCGTACTTTGTTATGTTTTTAGTTTCTAGTTGTAAATCAATGTCTAATCAAACTAGTTCACTGTTACTATATGAATTATATTACATATGTATATCTTGGAGGTCAAAGATCAGGTCTAGATATTGGAACTCGTTGTTAGTCGTGTCGTGCAAGGTCACATATCAGATGGAGTCCGATATAAACTCTAAGAGAAAGTTCGATTTAAAACTATTACAACAAATATATAAATTAATCTTTATTTATGATTGTTTATTTAATTATTTTAAATATTTTTTCATATGTGGGGCTCGCCGGTGTCCAAGGCGCCGAGTGCTCCCCGCACGTCGGAATACCCACTAAAAATCTTACAAGTCTGTTTGAAATTCAATTGTAAATTCATTTATCATCGATCCTATTATAATAACTTGAACCCTGAAAAATCTGAACTATCCATTTACTAACACAAAAGTTCGTCGTAAGTATCGTCGAAATCGGTTGTAAAATTGTATTAAATTCAAATAAATCATTCAAATCTTATATCATATTTACTTATTATATCTTCAGGCTCTATTTTAATATACGATGCAATTCTCGTCATTGGTAATCTCATCGATGGTCGTTTTTATTAATTAGCACATTCGTACATTAGCCTGTATTGACGTGTTTCATAATAAAATATATATGTTTACGGTACCCATGACGCTTGCATGCTGTAAACGATGCATTATCACTGTTACACAACTAAGCTTACAGTCGTCGCCTCACTCGGAGAGGCCTGAGCCCAGCAGTGGGCTCAGTTGTACTCAACTCTCTACTCATGTAAGTCTTACAACGAATAGATATGTTTTAAATACCAAAAAACATAATACGTTGCGTTTACCGGATATTATTTATGGGAAATAAAGAGAACCTAAATAGATTTTCTTGTCTATTGTACACGCGCATTGGTTCGCTGTGGTAGAGTAAGCTCATTAACAAGAGGAAAAAAGGCTTTTGCACAATCGTGAATATTAACAGATTTCATTTTTCTCAGGTTGCCTCTGTACTATGAAACGAAAATTACCTTCAAATTTCAAATCAAGTCACAATGTGAGTCAAAGCTTAGACGATCGTAATTATAACAAAGTAGTTTTTAACGACCGTCCTCGGTTTTTTTATACAGATTAGTTAAAATGTCAAATGATAAGAATTACAATATGTTACATTGATAAAAAAAACATCTCGAGATATCGATACGTTTATCTCGCTTGTTGAAATTTTTTCTTGTCTTCAAGATCTTGTTCGTATATCGAATATTTACGTACATCAATATAATTATCTTAAGTGATACTTTGCGTTAATGTTTTGCTGTCAAAAAGAGATGTTATGAGAGAGAAATAATCGTCTAAGAAAAATTGTATCTTCGAGAAACTCAATTATCTTTTCTACCAATTAAATAACAATGCATATTATATCTGATTATAAACCTAGTTGTGTTTATAACATTTATTATTATAGCAAATTATGTTTATACAAAATACGTGTTCACATGTTCACAACACTTTTCAGAATAAACAGAGTCAGCTAATCTATTAATATTATTTATTGCTACGAACTTCATGTTGCACAGTGTTGCCATCCTTTGAATTTGTATTAAAATATAAAAAGCCCGATGGTTACAATATGCGATATTAAGATGCGTGCATCTTTTCACAAATGTAATTAGTATAGAACCGTATATTATTTTCTGACATGTCCCGATCGTGTTCTGAGGTAACTTACATATTCTACGCCAAACGTTGCTGAGTATTGTTGTGTTCCGGTTTCAAGGGTAAGAGAGTCAGTGTCAGTCACAGCACAAGGGACATAACATCATAATTCCCAAGGTTGGTGACGTATTGGCGATCTTTGGAATAGTTAATATTTCTCACAGCGCCAATGTCTATGGGCGATAGTGGACACTTACGCGGTTCATTTGCTCGTCGGAGAATTTTATAAATAAAAAAACTAGTTTAGAGTTTGTTCTATTATTCTACAGATTAAGATACTTATCACTTTTAAAACACAAGCGTGCGAATTCGAACATTATATTCAAACAGTAACGAAGTCATACCTTTTTTTATCATACGATGTAACTAGAGACTAGTCTGACTCACGAATTTCAGTAAGTAATTGGCAACGCACTCGTTTTTTTTATAGTCTTCTCAAAACAATACTAGGTATGAAACGTTACCTATTTATGACAAGCGCCATAGTTATTTAACATGAATAAAAACAAATAAAGAGTTATATAAATATTTATACATATGAATGTGTAGTCGATAAATGCTTTTGAGAATAGACTGCAACACCGTTATCGAATACCATGTGGAGTCCTTCAAAGATACCCGGGTTCCTGGGGAGGAACGACCGAGTTTATTGGGATTCTTACCCACTAAAATTACTGTTATGGCCATTTTGGCACCAATCGGAGAGGCTGCGGAATCGTGTTGATATGACGTATCTGCGGCCGCTCTCCTGCTGTGCACACACTAACCTATTATGAACCTAACGGAAAGATTATGATGTATCGAGATTTAATGTGTTTTATTGCAAATTTAAAGATAGCTTAAAATCTGTCTAGACTTATAATGAGCTAACGGTTCTCACAATATTATGGTAACATAAACACAGCCAGGCCAACGTCATCGTTATTTTATAGAAGAGGGAGGAAATGTGTGGATTTATATACCTAAATTTATTAGCCTACGTATATATGTAGTTACTTTTCACATTGTTTATGCGCTGGCAACCATGCTATATAGTATGTTCCTCATGCCTATAATTATACTGACTCACTCACCTTCCGAACCAGAACAGAGCAATAAAAAGCATTCCTGAAAGACGTTGAACACCTGTCTGTCCAATACTTGGCCGGTATTACATCTCCTGCGCAGATGGCTAGATTGAGAATGGCTGCCTTATTTAAAAGACTCAGGAAGAGATGATTACTATTAAAAAAATTAAAATAGTGGTCAAAAGAAATGTACGTGGACAATAAGTTGTTATAATTTTGCATTTATAATTTTTAGCCGTTGTAAAAGATTACCCAGGATAAACTGTGATTCCCAAATAGCCATAACTTAAAAAAAATAGATGTGAAAATATCACACAGGAAATTATATTCCATTTATTTGTATAAATTATTTTGTGCAATTTAAGTCAATATACGTGACGTGATCGCACGCGCTCTGCACCGCTGAGCACATTTAGCGAACGACCTATTCCGAGGTGCGAAATCACAGGACACATCCTTACAGCGTTCGTCTCACTGAGCCATCACGTAAGCTTTTTCTTAAGCAAATCACAGCACTCCCAAACCAACCGATGGCCAAGGCCAATAGGGCCACAATACACTAGCAATACGCAATACAGAAATAAAAACATTTTAAAACGATACGACGACACGACCCAAACAAGGTCTGTTAAATTGAAATAGTTAGCAGGATCCTGATAAAATTCTTTGATATACCAGTCTATTGTCATCAAAGTTTATATACCAAACGTTTTTGCCTCGTATTTTTCCAAATGTTGGTTAAATACAATGTTTTACCTTTATTTGTATTATTTTTTATTTAAAACTAGCTACTCATTCCGGCTTCGCACGATTGAGTGAAGGTCTATATAAAAAGATTTTATTGAAGAAAAAATATACAAAAAAAATAATAATTTGAGCCCTTCCCTAGCGTACGTAGAACACCTCATCAAGTTTCACATTCAGATGAAAAGAAAAAATAAAGTTAAAAGCATTCTTGTGTTTTCATTAAAAAAAAGATATTTGGTGTTTTAAACAATATATTGGCAATGGTTTATTATATCTTTAAGTGAAAGTAAGTCTGTCTGTCTGTTACACCATAAAGACTAAACCACATCAGTAACTTCTTCTATATAAACGATTATTTAAATATTGCGTTGTTGAAATCTATTTCAATACATAAAAATGAAGCACAGGCCTGACGAAGACCCAGTGACAGTTGTTTTTTTTTTATATATAATTAAGTAGATACAAGTATTTATTATCGGCCATATTTTACAGCTCAAGCGTCAATTGCTAGTTTTTGTCACAATTATCACGTGCCATTCAATTCTGACCTTCATCACGGTGTAGTAAGAGCCACGTGACAGTTTCATACTGATTGGTAGAATTCCTTCAATCAAATATGTTTATTGAATTTAATAGAACCGTCTGTAGTTTACTCGTTTTGTGATTGACTTGCGTAATTCTGCGTTGTAGTTGCGCTAGCGCATTGTTATCAAATATTTCGTTTGCAAGGAATTATTCGACGAAAATTAATTGTTTGTGCAATTAACTATTTAACCAATTACATCTAAAATGGAACACTTGGATCTTAAACATAGATCGCGGGATAAAAATCATGTACTGCTAGTTTAAACGGCGGAATATGTTTTATGTTATTTAGTGATCTTGTGCTTTGAATGATAATAACGTCGTACGGAACCTTAAGATGAGTATAAACTAGAGAATTTTCTCGAGCATGTTCATGTAATGTAACGTTGCGAATGCTTGTTTGCTGTGTTCGACGTCATGCTCACGGCAAGTGAGCGTTCACCTTACAGGTGAAATGTCAGGCTAGGAAGTGGCGTGTGGAGCAAAGCACGGGAGAGGCAGCGGATGCGTTATATCAACACGATCCCGCAGCCTCTCCGATCCGTGCTGAGGACGCCCATCGCAGTGGTTTTAGTTGTTAAGAATCCCACATAACCCGGTTCCATCCCCATAGGACCCGGGTACATTTCTGAAGGATTCCACTGCCAGAAAAAAAAGAAGAAAAGGAAATGGCGTGTGCTGCGTTCATCTTGATGAGTTTTATTAATTATCCGTGCGCACTTCACCCCGCGTCACTCGCGCTGGTGCCTTAGCTCATTAATATATTACACTAATAAACTTGTTGGCCTGTAAAAGCAGATTGTAACAAAACGTAAAGCGTGGTGCTCGAAGTTTGGTTCGGAAAACGATGATACATTCGGCGTGGTCTGTTACAGGTAAATGCTCTAGTCTGTACTCACGTTTGTGTTCCTAGAAAATGACTCGTTGGTCAAATTAAATCAACTACTAATGGAATAAATAATATGGCGGGCAATATTTTTTGTTATAAATAATAATTAATTGATTAAAAATTGAGATAACCTTTAAAGGTTACTAAATCCCGTAGATAAAGTATAATTAGTGTTAAAGTTAATATAATAATAAGATAACATTGCATTTGCTTACATAATGTAACGATTAGGTTTTCAAAGTGAAATTCTTTAAGTGCGAATTTGAATGTTAAGAAATATCTTGATATTATAAGAGAGACATTAATCTGTTTTTTTTTTACCTAAGCTTTTATGTATTTCTTTTATAAAATATAAAAATATGTGTTTAATAGCGCATGTATGCTTATATACTTCAGCATACACTTTTTTATTGGTGATAGGGTTTAGTGCAAGCTCATCGGGGTAAGTACCACCCACTCATCAGATATTCCACCGCACAACAATAGTACTTGGTATTGTTGTATTCCGGTTTGGAAAGGTGGAAGGGTGAGTGAGCCAATGTAATTACAGGCACAAGGGACAGAACATCTTAGTTCCCAAGGTTGGTGGCGCATTGGCGCAAGCGATGGTTACATTACTTTCTTTCTTACAATGGCAATGTCTATGGCGTTGGTGATCACTTACCATCAGGTGGCCCATATCAAAACGATCACCATGATGAGTGGTAGACACAGGAAGGACAAAGTATACCGGGTTTTGCTAGTTATATATAAAAGACAATTTTAAAACTAAAGTAAATAAATTCAACATGCCAACACACTGTCAACGTTGAATATCTCTTGAGTTACATAAATTAAATTCAGAAAATAACAGAGGATTGATTTTGTATTGACAAAAGAACAAACAAATTCTTTGTTCGCCAGCCAAGAATGTAACGTTAAAAAGTTTTACGGTGAATCAAAACTACAAATAAATATAACAACTTTGTTCATTCAACAAACGATACTTTTTGTTGCTGTGTTGATTTATTCTTTGATATTTTCCGCGGTTATTCGTTGAACTTGATTTCGAGATATATTATTCCCATTTCAAATTGTATATTGACGTTGTCCGGTAGGTCTGAAGTCCTATCATATATTACAAACAGTTTTTGGCTCTATTACGAATATTTGCATCTTAATATGTACATTTGAATAATTTTTAATTTCATAAAGTATCATTTGACAAACAATTGATTTAATAATTATATTGGTTAGGTATCTTAACAGCATGTGAATGTCCCACTGCTGGGCTAAGGCCTCCTCTCCCTTTTTGAGGAGAAGGTTTGGAGCTTATTCCACCACGCTGCTCCAATGCGGGTTGATGGAATACACATGTGGCAGAATTTCAGTGAAATTAGACACATGCAGGTTTCCTCACAATGTTTTCCTTCACCGTAAAGCACGAGATGAATTATAATCACAAATTGAGCACATGAAAATTTAGTGGTGCTTGCCCGGTCTTGAACCAACAATCATTAGAAATCACGCGTTCTTACTACTGCGCCATCTCATTGGTTAGAACATAAAATTCTTAAAAATATTACTTTAATATTCAGAACATTTGCAAAGTGAAACATACGTAAAATAAGTGTTTGTGAAATGATATTTTATAATGATAATAATGTTTGCATAATTAGATATTAACTGAATTGTTTATGAAACATTTTTGTAAAAATATCATTTGTACGTATTTTGTCATATATTAAAGTAGAGAACTTTTTATTAACATTCCTATTCACGTCACCAATAAAGCGTATATCTCGTAAAATATTCTCTTTATGTAGATTATTGTTATATATTTAAAGAACTTATTTTCTCATAAGAACACACAGAATACTTAAAATTAGATGATATTGTTTTAATAATTTTTTTTTATAACATATTCTAAATCGATACTGGTAATTTGCAAAATTAATAAATATTCTCAATAAACAACTTTAACTTTTCCGATCAAAACGGCTTGATCTTGTTGTTCTATATTTAAAAATCATTTCTCTTTTTTATTTAATATAGGAAGCCAGTTGAATTAATATGTCAATTTATTGTATTCGTGAGTCGTCATCGTAAATGTGACATGTGAGGCTTACTATGCTTTACACTGTCATTACATATGCGCTGCCAACCATGGGAACTGAGATGTTATGTTACCTTACCTTGTGCCCATATTTTATTAATACACCAATTCTTACTGGTGGTAGGGCTTTGTGCAAGCTCGGGTAGGACAGCAATACCCAGAATCGTTGTGTTCCGGCTTAAAAGGTGAGTGAGCCAGTGTAATTACAGGCACAAGGGACATAACATCTTAGTTCCCAAAGTTGGTGGCGTAATAACGATGTGAGCAATGGTTAAAATTTCTTACAATCTCTATGGTCGTTGGTGACGACTTACCATCAGGTGGCCCATATGCTCGTACGCCTACATCCTTATATAAAAAACACTCACCCTTCAAACGGAAGACAGCAATACAAAGTTGTTTTAATGATTAAATAATAATAATAATAATATCCTGGGACATTTTCACACACGGTCATCTGATCCCAAATTAAGCTTGTGCTATGGAAACCAGACAACTGTTATACTACATATACTACTTTTCTTTTGTAAATACATACTTATATAGATAATTAAACCCAGACTCAGGACAAACAGACATGTTCATGCACACAAATGTCTGACCTGGGTGGGAATCGAACCCACAACCTTCGGCGTGAAAGGCAAGTATTTACCAACCACGCCAACCGGCTTATCAAATTGGTGATTGGTGGTATAATTGACATGTAGATAGTACGTTACGACATGTGCTTCCACAAACTTGCCACTAAGTTAAAAATATAGATAAACACACACACAAAACTATTATTATTCTTATTATCAAGGAACATATGTGTATATATAAGACATAAATAACATGTATTTAATAGTACTTGTATTATCCGTATATGAAGTTTCGAAGAAATCGTTGGAATTATTTTAGAACAAGACATACCTGCGTTTATTTTTGTCTATGTTTGTCATTCCAATTCCAAATCATGTGGTCATGATTAAGTCGCTATTTTTTATTTATGTCTGTATATAAGAATAATAACAATACATATTTTTAAGTTAAATCGGTAATAGAGGTACAAGAATAGACTACGTAAATAATTTTACAATAAATAAATGTTCTATGTAAAACATTAAAGGGAATAAATAAGAAAAATTGCGTATACTAATTTAAATCTTTATACCTGGACCGAGTTTAATTGTTTGAATATATTTTGTAAATTAACTTTTTATTTCTCTCGTACGAAGTCGCGATAGACAGCTAATTGTATATATATTTTAATACAAATGTTCACTTGGTGGTAGGTAGGGCTTGGTGCAATCCCGTCTCGGTAGGTACCGCCCAGTCATCACTTATTCTACTTTAAAAAGGCAATACGAGTGAGGCAGAGTAAATACAGCTATAAGGGACATAACTTCTTAGTTCCCAAGGTTGGTGGCGACTTGGCAATATACGGGATGGTTTAATTTTATTACAGTGATTACTTCTATGGGCGGTAGTGCCTACTTACTATTAGATAGCCCATTTGCTCGTATTCCTAATTATTTCGCATTAAAAAAAATACAGGTGAAAGTCAGATCGGAAAGGTAATCTATAAATATGGCACCAACATATGACCTGTCGGTGTATGTCTTCATAATATAAGTGTTACTTTAGGACTTAAAATGGCGGTAGGCTACATAGGTAGTTATTATTGCCATTAAATCTACTGTACAGTAGAGCTATTCTGTAAGAGCTAATACGAAATTCGTCGCAGCACATGATCGCGAATGCCAAAAAGTGATAAGCGACATTGACTTTAATAATTATAATGTTTAAAGGATACACGCATCAAAATAGCGTATCACCGTAAGTCAAGAAAATTATTTAAATCATATGTGTCTGCGGTTTTGTTCGAGTGGAATAAAGTCACTGTCCGTATGAAAATCTCAATTCGTATGTTCGTGTTTTAACGATCGTCTGTGACGTAAGAGCTAGGAAAGCAAACAACATTTTTGCGTTTGTATATTAACGATAAACTAGGAACTCCCCGCAGAACATGTTTGTGAAATTTTCGAAAGTGATATGCGAGTGATGGGCGACTGTAATAATTATATCATTCAAGTACCAAAATATAGTTGTCGAGTCGATTTTATACAGAATAGCACCGTTGTTGCTGTAACGATATGAATTTGTAAATTATGTGATATAAAGAAAATATTCAATGTTTACAGTTTTGCGCGGGATGCCCCGATTTTCACTGATTCCCGAATATCGTTATCCGCAGTTGACATTTTTTGTGACAACGAAGACGTTTTAGGCTGATTCGATTTTTAAATTCAATGTTTAAATAAATAAAAGTTACCAGTAAAATTATATATATTAAATTGTGACGCTAATAACAAAAACACACAAGGAAAATTTATACACAAAAACTCTTTTAGAGCTTGTAACTGTGTTTTGTGGATATGTATAGTCTGTGATTTTAGATTAGAACCTCAGAAATCATACGAACTGAATATATTGTCTGAATAAAGTGCAAAGGTTAATAATTATACTATTAATAAATAATTAATAATCGCGCACATAAATCAATCGCCTTCGAAATTCTACTACGCATTTATTTCAAGCTTTGGATGTTTCATTTTCTTCGAATAATTATTATTAAATAAGCGTTAGGCTTCAATATGATACATTTTGTAATTTACATTTGAAATACATTTAAAAAAAAACCTTTTTTATAAAAAGTATTTTTTTTAATATCCAGTTTAGTAAAAAAAAAATTACGTCATTAATACTATCTTTTCTTCTCGAAATCTGGCTCACTTCCAACACCGACCATGCTTAATCATTTTATATTCTAGTTTCATTGGTTGTATATCACAACAGCTTACCAAAATACAATTCGTTAGAACAATGGAACTATATTTGGCAAACTCGTAAACATCCAATTGACCAGCCTGTGTTATTATGAGATAATTCTACAGTGATTGTTTTGTGTGGTCTTCATTAATAAAACGATATAATGGTCGAAATAATATTGGACGTGGTCATTGGTTTTGTTTTAAGGTGGCTAATGGACCAACTTTTGGTTGTTGGTCATCTCCACCTTTGGATATGATTATTTCGCTGTTAAGTAAGTAAAGTAACAGACTGTAAATGTCCCACTGCTGGGCTAAGGCCTCCTCTCCCTTTTTGAGGAGAAGGTTTGGAGCTTATTCCACCACGCTGCTCCAATGCGGGTTGGTGGAATACACGTGGCAGAATTTCGATGAAATTAGACACATGCGGGTTCCACGATTCCACAGGTCCTCACGATGTTTTCAGAAATTAAGCACATGAAAATTCAGAGGTGCTTGCCCGGGTTTGAACCCACGTTCATCGGTTAAGATTCACGCGATCTTACCACTGGGCCATCTCGACTTTTTTTTTCGCTGTTAGTTTGCCGCTAACTATGTAATGTAAGATGTTATTTATCTATCATTAGTTTGGCAGTTTCAAATCTAATCAATAATCCAATTGATAAGTGTCAGATGTGGACCACGATCATTCGTAATATAGATTTAAATAAAATTATTCTATATCAAATATCGAGCAGTAGACAGCAGTCGGGCAGACCCCGATCGATAGAAATATTATAAAAATAACTGATGGAAAAAAAATCAAAAAGTTAAGCGAAAAACATAATTTTCCAACTATACAAATATCTCATCGGTAGCATGAATAAGCAATCCCTTGGTGTTCCAATACAACATAGGATATCGTTGGATTTAGTGGGTCGTCTGACACAATTCCAGGAGTTCCACATATAACCTTCTCATTGTTGGAGAGGTAAAAGATTTTCCAGTGTAAAAAAGGACAAGAATTACGTTGAACGCAATAATATCTTACGTATATGTGTACATACAGCGCTAGTTTATAAATAATTGTAACGTTCTTGAACCTCCGGTATCGTACATTGTAATGTATATCTGTCAATCGCGTAATCATCCCAATAAGATAATCATCGTTATCAAAATTTCCATATCTTAAGCATATTTTTATTTCGCGCCTAAAAACGGTGTTTATTTAAATAATTACAAAATTTTAAAATACTCTTGTTAATAAACAAAGGTATGTATATGGATAAGATAATCCAGCAGCATAAAATAAACAATCTGTATATTAGTGATAACATATAAATATAAGGTTATCAATATAATTAACAACAGTGTCAGCACCAATACTTTGCTGGTGATTAGTTAAACAATGTTGTGTCTTCTTCTTGCGAATGTCAAATCAATAGTGAAAGAAAGAGAGAAATCAGTGTTTAACTAAATATTAACGTTTATAAATAAGGCGGTAGTAAATAAAATCAAAATCTTTTCTTCGTCATAGAGGCATAACATTTACTTATTGATTGTGAAATTGGAAACGACCACCGATTCGGAAAAGAAATACCCTGACCTGAGAAGAATCGCCGAAGGAAACTCAGCTGTATCAGTCAGTATGTAGTCAGCTCAGCTCTTTATCAAGTCTTGTAATTGCTTACAAATTTTTAATATATAAAATAGCCAGGAATTGATCGTTTCATACCCAAGGTGTGCTATCATTCATAAACTCACCAATTGTATGACAACTTTTTGCACAGAAAGGTTCCGTTACATGTTTTGAAATTTAGAAACAGAGGCTTTTGGACGCTTTCTGGGGACTTGTAAAACCGTATACATTGCCCCACAAAAGAGTTACTGGCTCTATGCAGTCGAGTAACAGGAGTAATTAGTTTGTGACTTTGTATAATATCTAGACACTTAGACTAAATAAATAAAATACTTTCACAAACCTCTTAATCCGATTTTTATATTTACATAATAGTTATTTAATTTTATTCCATACATTAATGTAGAATTGAATATCATGTGCGAAATCACGTTTTATATGATTTTAATCTTTAATTAAACGTGAGTGTAATCCCGCTGACTGCCTTGCTCCGTGTCGTTGATGAGAACAAAAAAATAAGTCGTAATGCTTGGACTTGGGTTTCTAAGTCTCATGATCTGCAGCCCTAAAAAATAGCCAATAGACTAGCACATCGAGACAGTACAGTTGTATAGGAAACGTGACGATAATATCATGCCATAAGAAATAAAAAAATAATAGCATTTTGCTATGATAAGCATGACTTAAGATATGAATCTTTAGCTGATCGCTCTGAATCCATCACAACTTACATACAATACAATGGAATGCAATGCAAATGCACTTTACTGTTGTACAATGCAGTAACCGAGTAAAAACACAAAATAAATATTTATTTAAGTAGGCTTTTATAAGCAATTTTATTGAAGCAAGTTACTGGATTAAGGAATAAACTTAAAGAACACAATTAGTTACCCTTAACCCCCGATCACAAGATGATTATAAATACAAATACTTGAATCAATCAATGGTGCTTCCTCGGATTTCGTATCAAAAAACTTGCTATATTCACTGAGCCATATCTGCTCGTGTTTTTAATTCCAAGACGCTACGAAGTACTTGATCCTTATGGAGCGGCTTGGGTTTCTCTCTGAGTATTAAAGAGGTGATGATGCGTGTTCCTAGTAGTAGGGCAAACAGTACTTAATATTGAGTTTCTTAACATATCAGTTGCTTTACACGTATCAAAAACGATTATCATAAGTATAAAAAATAGCTGAAGTTAGTTTTTAAGTTTAGAGATTTTTGATGCTGCTTTAAAATAAATACTTGCATGAATATAAAAAATAACTCAATTTAATCGGAAGATACACTAAATGCCGATCAGATCTGTTTACTAAAAAAACCATATTTTTCGTTTTATTTTGATATAAATCTGGCTCGTAAGGGTGAAAGGGCAATCAATTCATTAAAAAAAACCACATTTTTCGTTTTATTTTGAATAAGTATATAAATCTTACGGTTGAATGGAACATGCCAAGATTTGGCTCAGTTATATTAGTTGCTAATGTTTATGCAATTGTTCTACTAATACTTTCAGGATTCCGTAAAAACGTAACGTAACTTATAGTCTTCTATCTGTCTGACTGTATGTTATACATTATACCGTTCTTTCACTAACGGGTAGATAAAGATAAAGTTTATTATTATACTAGCACTTTTGCGGATTGGCGGAAAATCAGAATTGCTGAATTTGGTATTCAGCAGTTTTGGCATTCCATTGCAAAATGAAGGATTTTCATACAAACTTTTAATCCCTTTTCATTTCATCTCTAAGCCCTCAGTTTTAACCGACTGTGTAAAAGGATCTAACCCAGGATCTAATCCAGGGTAACCCATGTGCAAATTTTCATGGTTCTAGCCCCAGTAGTTTGGGCTGTGCGTTGTATATGCCAGTTAGCCAGTTATTCTTTAACACATATATATATTTTACTCATGTATATATTATAATGATATACAAGTTCTTCGGTGTTTTTAGCTTAAGCTTGACGTTGATGCCATCAAAATATGCGGATTTACGTAAAGCTATATATACATATATACCATACCATACTATATATAATATGTTTTTTTTTGTTTTCAAAACTGATTGATGATTGGTCTGTTTTTTTAAATTTACTTTCTTCTTTTCTTAATTCTTGTAAAATATATAAGTATTTTTCTCTGTTATTTTACATCTTTGGTAATAAATAAATAATTGATTCATTCTATATTAAGTATTTACGGCCGTGATCAGTTTTCTTTTAAATAAAATAATCTATTGCTACGCGAATAATAAGGGAAAGTAAGCAAGCGATTACAAACGCATTAAATCGTGTTCATTGAACTTTCACAGTGTTTTCCATTTTATAAATATTATGTCAACACCAGCTCTATCTGTTGACGTAATGCGAACATCACAATGCCAAGTTTTACTCTACTAAATAGTTGGCTCATCTTCCGCTAGATGGCGTTTAAATATTATCTAGGGACAAAACTAAAACATAAGTAATTTAAAAATAAACTTTCTAAAATAAAAAAACATATAATTTTGTCACGATAAATAAATAAGTCTAAAGATTATTATCAACTGACCTACAAATCGCTTATTAACGTATATACGTCCAAACTAAACAATTTCAAGATACTTTACCCACTTTACAGCTAAAATCTGCTTAGAGTTAGTAAATAAATTTAAGCTATTCTTAATTTCGATTTGTATATATCTATTTTAGTAAATAAAATATTTTCAATTTAATAACTTATTACATAATTTACGTTGATATTATAGGTCGGACTTTTTGCGTCTTTGTGCTTGTCAATAGAAATTCTGTTTGAAGTATTTTTGTGTGAATACATTTTATTTTAATTTATTTTACGACGGCTTACGAACAATGTCATGGTCAGATGAATTATATAATACAAATTAAGCACATGAGAAAACACGGGTGTAATATTCTCGTGGGTCATTCCCACAATGCTAATGAGGGCTATGTCAGATAATAAAAGAAATCTATATGCTCATGAAATTTATTTGTCTTGGTGTATTTAAAAAAAAATAAACTTTGAATGTCGTGCTTGGTGGTGAAAGCATTAGAGGAACGTGGTGGCAAAAACCTTAGCTCCACACGTACTTAAAAATAAAAGGTCTTAGCTGAGCATTGGGACATATACTGTTGCTTATTTTACGAGTATGTTGATTTCCCATAGAATAGAATATCAAATGCTACTCTTTCTCAAAAACAAATATGTACACATTTATATACATTACTTTACATTAAAAATAGTTAATTACTACATGAGATCCAGCAAGCAATTCCTGTATTTTTTTCAGATATATAATAATGTTATAGAGTTATATTACATATGTATCTATTAAATAATTGGATACGCAATAAAAATTCCACAAGACGAGCGCGACAGGTCGCTGTCATTAGTATGTGTAGTGACCTGAATGTTTGTCCTTACCGCGGTATATGGCACACACGATTTCTTAGCCGTTGCTCGTATTGTGTTATGGAAAATTTTTAAATGCGAAAACCTAGTTTTTTTCCTTTTTAAATGTTTTATAATTTTACGACCTTACATTTTAACGTTGCGGAGCTGTTCAGTTAAGCTATTTTCTTGCTCTTTCTTTTATTATTGATTTGACATTTAAAAGAAAGAGTCACAGCATTGATAAACTAATCACCCGCTGAACAAGGTCCCCCAGCCGTTTCGCCTAGCTATTTAACAGTTTCAGGTTCGATTCTGACTCTTTGGAATGTTGTCGTCCCTACTCCTAATACAAGCTGTACGCTTAATTGGAGGGGTAAATATGAATATCAGTTATTCCTTATAAACAGGAAGAAATAAAATATTTTAATTTTTTTATTATATTAGTCACGTTAGACTTGATAATTGGCAAAATTGTTATTGGTTCCTGCCTTTAAGTTGATTTAGATGATAAAATCGCATTCGATTTAGTAGTTGATCGACTAAAATCGATTCGTATGAACGCAGTATAAAGGGTACTTCGTTTTACTGTCAAATCGTTTTCAAAACTATGAAGAAGTAACTTACAGAAATGAAGCAAGAAATCTCTTGTGATATCTATTGTTGGAAGCATGTTGAATAAACTGAGATTATAAATCGTTTGCGCTAAAGTTCTACGTAATGGGACATTTACATGAGGCCAATAGATGGGCCAATCCACTATGTCAATCCAATATTGGCTTCGTTTGAAGACAATCCATTCATTGGATTGTCCTCAAGTCATTGATCAAGCCAAGCCCAGAGAAACCCTCGTAGACCTGCGTGAAATTACATTGCATTCATCATTCGGCTGCCTTATTGTCTTGATTCAGTGGATTGGCTCGGCTATTGGCCTGGTGTAATAAACCATAAGAACAATAAGTTTGTACATCTTATATTATTTTTTTAAACGTATTTTGAAACACAAAGTATTTTAACCTTCTAGGTCGGATAGTTCAGGTGCTAACACGTTGTAACAGATAGGCAGGCATTTTTTTTTGCTTGAAAATCTTCTCTACGCGTTTCCCCCACATGAGGTGGAGTGTGGTATGTAGGACTCGGGAATACCCACTAAAAACCAGCGGTACCCACTCCGTCTTGTCGAAGGGGAGTCACGGGATCGCTTGCGCATCCTACCGTAACGCACCGACGGTTGGCCCGCTTAAGCGGGCCAACAAGCGGGCTATATATATATACTTTTATATATATTTATTAAGTATTTACTGTTTCAAAGAAGTTTTAATGTAACGGTAAAAGAGCTAAGAGGTAATGTCGTCACTAAATTTTATTTATATAGACACGCCTTATAAGAAAATAAATAAGAACACGCCTTTCCATTTTTTTTCATTGTTCTTTAAAATCACTATTTCACAAGTGTGATATGAAGTGAAGTTCTAAACTATTGTAAACGATGAAGAGCAAAATTTTATGATGATCGGTCAATTAGTTAATACTTGAAATCGTAACAAACAAAAAATCCCACTTTCGTATTTATAATATTAGTAATTCTATATATCCCGGAGCCGAAGGTTCTATTTACTATGTATATATGACTACAGGGGTTTTCGAACCGAATACATATCAAAATACCTTTCGTAAGAGGTCATTTGATAAAGATAATAATGTAGACCCTTGCAAAGTCCCTCACCATGTCTGTCTGTCTGTCTGTGTGAACGCGATAAACTCATAAACTATCGAAAGCATTTTAATACGGTTTTCACCAATGGATAAAGTGATTCATGAGTAAGGCTTAGGTGTATAATCAATTAAGGTTTTGTGTAAATTGGCTGAAATATGACAACAAATGTTGAAGATGTCGGAAAGATATATATATCTGGTGGTAGGATGCTAACATCCGCCTGGCTTGTTACCACCGTACGCATGGTGAAAAACTCGTGAAGTGGCTTGCAGCCGCGTTTCGAGGTCAGCCAGCGTACAGCCAGAGCCCGAGCGAGTATTGCCGCGATGGGTGTTGGTCCAATTGGAGACGGCTGTTGAACCAATGCCGGGGGAAACTGTATTGACCTGCCGGACAGGGAGACCCGAAGAAACGGCTGTTCCGCTGGCCGCCCGTGGCATAGTACAGGGGCCCGAGCGTGCCTAACCAGCTCGTGAGGCTGCCCCACCAGGCCACGCATAATCTCGGGGTGGACCGTCGTGCCGGTTGGTGACCGGTAGGTGGGGTCCCGGCGGCCACTTCCGGGGGGGTTCGGGGGCCCTTCCATCCGGCGGGTCAGTGTATTTTTCCTTTTGGCAACCACTTGGGGAAACACGCCTCCACGCTTTGCCCATCCCTATTGTGGCAATACATCGCTCGCTTCACGTCTCTTTTCCATTCTATTTTTCCCAAATGGCGCAACAAAACAGAAATAACGGTCGTACAGCGGTGCACACCCCCACCATACCCTCGCTGTTTGAGGTCGAGTTCTCTAACATCCGAGGACTCCACACTAAACTCAACGCTGTCCACCACCATCTCGAGACAGCACGGCCAGCAATGTTGTTTCTCACGGAGACACAAATACTCCGTCCTGCCGATACTAGCTACCTTAATTATCCCGGCTACACTACACTTGAAGAATCCTTCAAAGCGAAAGCCGGAGTATGCTTGTTCGTCAGGACGGATGTTTGCTGTCACCGACTGCGCTGCTTGGAGGACCCCTCCTTCTCCATGTTGGTGGTACGTGTGGACCTGGTTCGTCAGAGCCGAGTCTACGTGTGCCTCTACAGATCCCACAATGGTGACTTGGAGACAAGCCGATTATTTGACCATCTTATTCGGGTGGCAGATGCTGCGCAAGAGCAATTTCCTAACGCGGAATTGGTGTTTTTGGGGGATTTTAATGCTCACCACGAATCCTGGTTGAAATCCCTCAAAACTGACCATGCTGGAAGGACTGCTCATGCTTTTGCTCTCACACATGACTTGACCCAACTGGTTGATCAGCCCACCAGGATCCCAGACATTGATGGGCAAGCACCTTCTCTACTGGACCTTCTGCTGACTTCTCACCCGGTGGAATATCAGGTTGTGGTTCAGGCTCCTCTTGGCTCTTCGGATCACAGCCTTATTTCTACCAGAGTGCCACAGGCCAAGCTGCCGCCACTAGCGGTATGCAAACGTCGCGTTTGGCACTATAAGTCGGCGGATTGGGACGGTATGCGCGATTACTATGCGTCGGTCCCTTGGAAGGAACGTTGCTTCAGTGGGAATGACCCGACAGCTAGTGCCGCTGCTGTTGCTGGCGAGATCATGCTGGGAATGGAATACTACATTCCTAGCTCAGATCTCGTCAGTAGGAGTACGCGTAACCGTTGGTTCACTCGTGAATGTGCCGATGCTGTATCAGCTAAGCAGGCGGAATATCGCAAGTGGATCAACGGCTGCATTAGCGGGGCATCTAACATTGACTCACTGAAAGCAAACTATAATAAAAATTCCAAGTCCTGTAGAAAGGCATACACGAGAGCGGATGCACAGCGCATTGTACAGATTGGTCATGACCTTGTTTCGCATCCTAGGGGCTCCCGTAGCTTTTGGCGTCTGACCAAGTCTGTGCAAAACAATTTCTGCCAACCTTCGCTGCCACCGCTCAGAAATCCGGATGGATCGCTAGCTCACAGTCCGCAAGAGCAAGCTGATCTCCTGGCTAAACTCTTTGCCGACAATTCCGTCATCGATGATTGTAGTGCACTGCCACCTACAATACCTGCATGTGGCCATACGATGCCTGACATTAAAATCAGGCAACGTGATGTGCGTGCGGAGCTGCAATCACTTGATGTACAGAAAGCTAGCGGTCCCGATGGAATACCAGCCATAGTGCTGAAGAAGTGCGCAGCGGAGCTGTCTCCTGTGTTAACGCGCCTGTTCCAACTTTCTCTCTCTTCGGGAAGAGTGCCGGAGGCTTGGAGAAGAGCTAATGTGCAAGCGGTTCCCAAAAAAAGGGATCGGTCTGACCCGGCAAATTATCGGCCAATAGCTATCACCTCAGTACTTTGTAAGGTGATGGAACGGATTTTAAACAACCAACTGATCCATTACCTAGAAGATCACTCTTTAATTAATGATCGTCAATACGGGTTTCGACCAAAACGGTCCACAGGTGATCTTCTAGCGTACGTAACGCACCTCTGGGGTGAAGCTATCGACAATCATGGAGAATCGTTGGTTGTCAGCCTCGATATCTCCAAGGCTTTCGACAGGGTCTGGCACAGAAATCTTCTCTCCAAGCTGCCGGCATATGGTCTGCCTGCTCAGCTATGCACCTGGATTGCCAGCTTCCTATACAAGCGTAGCCTTCGTGTTTTAGTTGATGGTTGCGCTTCACAATTCTATGTAGTGAATGCTGGGGTCCCCCAGGGATCTGTGCTATCTCCCACACTCTTTCTTTTGCATATCAATGATATGCTCTCTCTTGGGAACATACATTGCTATGCAGACGATAGTACAGTGCATGGTGGATACCACGGACGCGCAGTGGCTGGGCGAGCGGAAATTGAGGAGGGGCGGAAGAATCTTGTCATTGAACTCGATAGGACGTTAGAGCTCATCGCCAAATGGGGCTCTGATAATCTTGTTGAGTTTAATGCCAAGAAAACACAGGTATGCGCTCTCACGGCGAAAAAGTCAACATTTTCCCCTCTTCCCTCCCTCTGTGGTACTCCGCTGGTGATGCAAAGCAAAATCGCCATGCTGGGTATTGACGTTCGCTGCGACCTTAGTCCAAGGGATTACATCGAGGCTGTTATAAAAACAGCTTCACGGAAACTCGGAGTTCTGAACAAGGTGCGGCGCTTTTTCACGCCACAACAACTGTGCCTGCTGTACAAAACACAGGTACGGTCTTGCGTGGAATATTACTCGCACCTTTGGGATGGCTCCGCTAAGTACCTACTTGAGGCCTTGGACCGGTTGCAGCGACGTGCCGTACGCATTATTGGCGACGTAAAGGTCACAAACACCCTTGAACCTTTACAATTGCGTCGTGAGATAGCAGCACTGAGCGCTTTCTATCGACTGTATCACGGCGAGTGCTCTGAGGAATTATTCTCTCTAATTCCTGCTTCCCCCTTCCTTCTTAAGTCCACGCGAGCTGGTTCTCGATGTCACCGACTAACTGTGACATCAATTCCATCGCGAACAAAGAAATTTGGCAACTCCTTTCTTTGTCGCACTTCCAAAAAATGGAATTCCTTACCAGCTCACGTGTTCCCCTCCTCTTACAACCCGGGTTCCTTCAAACGAGGCGTGAAGAGGCATCTTGCGGGCCGGCAAGGCGAAGGCGGCTAGTGCAGAACGTTTTTCCCGTCTGTACTGGCCGTCGTCGCGTTTGGACTCTACTACCACTTACCAACAGGTGGAGTAGAGTCATTTGCCCTCCCGGCGAATATAAAAAAAAAAAAAGAATCATGCTGTCTTGAGCTTTATTGACGAGTGCCGCGTAAACCATTAGAGCTTCATAATTATATATACAAACATTGCAATTGTCATATATTCATTTCATATTAAAACTTAAATTTATATAGCAGTTATTTTGTTAATCTTATTACTTGTTTAAATATTTAAATTTAATTTAAATTTTTATTGCCAGCAATAATTAATTTTGTCAAGAATTTGACAATAAATCAAGTTCCCAAACTAGAATATAAACACAAACATAAATTTACATACAAAAGTGAAGCGACTGTGAACGTGCTTCGAGAGTAACATAGTAAGCAATGCTTAGAGCTTATACCACTATTTTACTGGTGGTAGGGTTTTATGCAAGCTCGCCTGGGTAAATACCACCTACTCATCAGATATTCTACCGCATAACGGTTTGAAGGGTGAGTGAGCCTGTGGTAATTACAGGCACAAGGGACATAATATCTTAGTTCTCAAGGTTGGTTGCGCATTGGCGATGTAAGCGATGGTTAACTTTTCTTACAATACCAATGTCTATGGGCGTTGGTGACCTCTTACTATCAGGTGTCCCATATGCTCGTCCGCCTAACTATATACTATATAAAAAAACTACGCTTTGCACGTTGGAATACATATGTGGCCGCTGTTACGTCATCAATTTTTTTTAATTGTATATCTCACATAAAGTTGAATAAGTTGATTGAAAGTCACTCATATAGCGTAGCTTATTTAATCATGTTTGCAAATTGCTTAATGTTTTTTTGTAATAGCGTTATGAACTAGTAATTAATTTTTGTCAATCATTTGAAACCATTCATTAATTTAAACACACGTAATTAGTTGTCAATATGACATGATAATGAGTGGTTCAGACTTGTGATTAAGAAGCTCAGTAGTTCTATCCGAACCGGTGGTAGATTTTTTGACTCAACAAGCAACCGCAACTTACTGTACTGATTAATAATTAAGTTAAAGATTTATTTTGAACGCTTTAATCTATTTAACTGCCAGTCGGATTTGTAAAAATATTTTTGAATTTGAATATAATTCTTGAGGAGGGCCTATAGGCTACTGAACATTACGTCACAGGGGCCGATCAGGAACGTGTGATCCTGATAAAAGCGGACTGAATGGGTATTGAAATAAGATGACTTGGGTCTCCATTAGAAGTTTGTGTTTAAAGAGTAATTAATGGCAGTTATATATTTAGCCCAAGTTCACAAGTTACTACACAGGTAACGAATAAAGGAATAATAATAATTAGTAGAGACCTGGGCGTCTTTTGAGTTTTTTTTTTAAAATATTTAATAGCAGTTAGAACATTGTTAATCTGTATTCAGCCTGTTGGGAACTACGTAAAGTCATGTACAACCAAAACCTACCTCATGATTCACAGACACACACATTTCCACCGAAGAAAATGAAATCATATGAAAAAATTCAATAGTTTTTGAGTTTATCGCGTTCAGACATACAGACGCGGCTGAAGGACTTAGTTTTATAATATGTAGTGATAGCGGTAGTATCAATAATAACATCTTTTCTGTATTATCTAAATCTATTAGTTAGATACATATTTAAACCTGTTATCCGGTAGATCGAGCAGTAATCACTGTACGTCTAGTAACAAACGCGAGTTCGATATCAAATCAATTTGTTGCACTATTAATTGATCAAACATGCATCTGTTTGACCTCTCTTCTCAAGGTCAATCTCATCTCGGTTACAATCAACATGCGTTTCATAGATTGTTATTTAATTATCAGGGAAGGGAATTGGTTTTTTTTTTTTTTAATTTAACTCATTAGCACGAACGGTTTCAAAATTATTTATATGAGACTAAACGACGTTTATATTGATTTGATTGCTTCTGATTTACATGATTGTGGATAACTATATGTTTTAAATGAATATTTTAATGTTTATGTATTTTCATTTCAGGTAAGTTAAGCAAAAACATACCTTCGCTGTCGTCAGATCCGTAAGTAATAAGAAACGATATTTAAAAGTAATGTAACAGAGGCCTGTTCTTTTTAGGAGAAGTTTGGAGCTTTTTTCACCACGCTGCTTCAATACGGGTTGGTGGATAAACATGTTGCAGATATTCAAGAAAATTAGACACTTGCAGGTTTCCTCATAATGTTTTCTTTCACCGCTGAATACAAGATGAATTATAAACACAAATTAAGCACATGAAAAACCAGCGGTAATTGCCTGGGCTTAAACCCGTGATCGTCGTTTAAGGTTCACGCACTCTAACCACTGGGCTATTTCGGCTCCAAGTCAAAAGCCTAAAAAAAAATCTACTCAATATAGAAGCGTTACACTTGCTTATTGATTGTCATAAATCCCGGAAATAAACATCTCAGACCTGACAAGAACCTTCGAAAGATACTTAGCGAGATATTTTTCTAATCTGAGATTTTACAACGGTATCAATACAATTTTGTACAATAATATAATTAATGAAGTCGCAATCATCGGGTAAGATTCGCGTGTCCTGAACATTAACTAAATCTTATACTTTACTTAATTAAACTTTATTTTATGAAACAAGTATAGTTTTAATTACACTTTAAGTAATCTCTATCTAAATTTGAAGCTTGTCAAACTGCGAAGCGCAGCTTTTTATATAATATTATATACTAAAACCTTTATAGACATGCGCTGCATCTTGTGGTACAGGTTTTATGTATATTTACGCTTTACAAAAAAAATAACTTCGTATTAAATCAGGCTATGAGCTATTTCTATTTAAAACTGCATCCTAATCTGTCTACCCGTTTTTGTAGTATCAAACACCCAACAAACAAACTTTCACGTTCTTAATATTAGGAGAATAAACAATACATTAATAAAGAATCGTTTGAATTAGAATTATAATTTAAAGTAAATGCTATTATGTAAATATACCAACTACCTTTGAAAAGCAGTACAACTGGTTAATGTATACTGTATATACACATATATATATATGTATACATATATAAGGTAAACGTTCTTAACGTGTCACACGTTATCACAGATGTCATAGCGATCTAAAACATTACAGTGCAATTGTACAGTCGGCCACATTTCACACATCCAATTCCATGCCAGTGATTTTTCTTGATATAAAAATTATGTCAATAAAAATATATCATATTTAGATAAGTTTAAACAAGCTAACGCTTCAGTTTTATAGTTGTTTTTTATTATTTAGTCTTACTTATCTCCACAGAGGTGTTGTCTGTACCTTTGGTGTATGTTCGTATGTTCCTATTATTTCGTCTTGTTTGATTTGATTGTTGCCTACATGTTTTTTTTTTTTCAGGTTTCATAGCAATCATAATTTCATGATTACAATTTATGTTTCTTTTATTTCACGTTGCGCGACAGTTGGTTTACTTGTGTTATTAATCTTAGTGGGATTCTGGATTGCTAGAGTGATCTAGATGGCTCGTTCTTTCTGATGGAGTACTCTCTAGTATGGATGACCATTATTGGTGATCCATATTCATGGTTGTAGTCCAGAATATCTTTGGTAGTTTTCTTCAGTATTCCCACCCATCATCACTTAGATTTATACTGGTAGCCATTAGTATATATAACCGTCTGTACCTGTAGAATGTGTAAGAAGTATTAAGACAACATGACACAAATTACATGTGCCGCGAGGCGTTGATAAGCGGTTCGTATTGTAATTAAAGTATTAATTATTAACGCCCCGGGATCTCGGCGCAGACTTAGTATTTACAGATACATTCTAGATTATTGAAAACCTAGATATTTTTACCGTAACCGTAACAGCCTGTGAATGTCACACTGCTGGGCTAAAGGCCTCCTCTCCTCTTTTTGAGGAGAAGGTTTGGAGCTTATTCCACCACGCTGCTCCAATGCGGGTTGGTAGAATTCACATGTGGCAGAACTTCAGTGAAATTAGACACATGCAGGTTTCCTCACGATGTTTTCCTTCACCGTAAAGCCCGAGATGAATTATAATCACAAATTAAGCACATTAACATTCAGTGGTGCTTGCCCGGGTTTGAACCAACGATCATCGGTTAAGATTCACGCGTTCTTACCACATGTACATATGTACATATGTATATCACAATACATATATATCTTAAATTTTTAACGCGTTGTCATATAAATGGGCAGGTATGGTATATAATAATACATAAATTAATCATTCGTTTCCTGACAAAACAAGTATCCTCGTGTTCAAAGGATTCAAAGCTTTCTTTATATAATTGCACTATTTACAAAACACCTTGGAATATATATAATAAATGTTTCCTGGTCTATTTCAAACATAAAACTGAAAATTAGTATATGCGTACTTGTTACTGATTTTATCTTTTAAAATTAATGTCTTCTATCTTAATACATATATATTTCATGCTATCTTGTGTAATCTCGCATGTCAATGTATGTAGAATAATGTTTTTAGTTTAATAGTAGTAATCTACTGTAGTAAATGCATCGTCAACATCTTTTCCAATCGGTATCTACTACTAGACTTTCCCAAAATGCCTCAAAGCTCACTTACCTCCGCCCTACCCATTCTGATTTTTTTTTATAGAATAGGAAGGCGGACGAGCATATGGGCCACCTAATGGGACACCAACGCCCATAGACAATGGCATTGTAAGAAATGTTAACCATCGCTTACATCAGCAATGCCACCAACCTTTTGAACTAAGATGCTATGTCCCTTGTGCCTGAAATTACACTGGCTAACTCATCCTTCAAACCGAACACAACAATACCATGTATTGCAGTTTTGCGGTAGAATATCTGATGAGTGGGTGGTACCTACCCAGACGAGCTTGCACAAAGCTCTACCACCAGTGATTTTTCGCCATCTTCTTCATATCATTGATTAAGCTTAGTAATCCGCATAAATTACTAAATTTTATATATAAATATTAAGGCAGACGAGCATATAAGCCGCTTGATAGTACATAGATAAGACAAGAAACATAAACCAATACATCACCGCCGACCGTCAAATCTAAGATGGTACATTCCAAATGTCTGTTAATAAATTTCCTATTTTAAACTTTAAAGGGAATACAGCAATCTTAATATATAATTCATTTGTACGTGTGGACCGATTTGAATGAAATTTTGTGAGTATATTTCAATGGGTTCCTGGATGGATTTAAAACACATGGGCCCGGCGCTGTTGTCGTTTTCACCAATTGAAAAATGCCTGTATGATAGGACGACGTCTGCCAGATCAGGTCCGCTAGTATATGTATATTAACTTTAATTGTGAAAACTTTGACTATGAGATATATACAATAATATCGTTCACAGTATTCTTAATTTATTTTCTATTTTATAAAATAAGAGAAAGACCAAAAACCAATAGGCTGAACACCAACTAGATGGTCAGACCGGTTGATTAAGTCTTTAAATGATTTCTTTACCCTCCCTAGGATGGCCAGCGACATAAACCGATGCAAGCAAATAATCCATGGGTTTGACATTCCGCAAGGATAAAAAAACCCGTAAAAAAAAGAAAGTAAGAAAGAAGTAAATAATCCATATGAGCCTGTACCACCAGGACCAACGAGAGAGTGATTTTCCATTTTATCATTGATTCCCCTTACCATCAAATTATACTAATTTATTTAACTTTATCAATACATAACATAATTTTAAAATAACCCAAAATATGTGCAGCATGAAAGACGGCCTTATCGCTCACTAGAATCTTCCAGACAACCTTTGGAAGGACCAACCGCCACGAAGACGTACCTCTATTAATATAGTATATATATATAGTTCTTAAAAGATAACAGTAGTTAGTTTTTTTTATATACACACTGTACAATATCAGTTTTTTATACACGATTTATTTTATACACGACTGTACAATATCAGTCTCGCATTAAAACTATGAATGACTCGAATTATAATCGCTTCAAGCCAGCCTGAGGCGGTTTTATAAATTGTTTGTATTGTAATTGTTCTTTTGAGGCCAATAAACAGGCTGAGCCCTTGCCAGACCTTGGCTTGTGATATGGACAATGAGTTACAATTATGTGACAAGTAATGTGACTTAAATTTTCTTGATTGCTAAATTCATTGTAAGAATTTCGTCATTTTAATTAATTTGGAAACGTTAAAGCAGTGCCAACTATAGAATTAAAAATTAAAAAAAAGAATACATATTTTTTCTTGATCAATCATATTCTTGTACTCGTTTGGACAGCTTATTCTTAACGGTACCAAACAAATATAAGCTGTCACTGAGTTTCGTATATCTGTCATGGTGACAGTTATGTACTTAATAACCGAGTGTCTAGTGTGAATTTTTCATCTTATTCGATAGTTTTGAGGTTAACTGCTATTTGTATTGAATTAGGATTATTCTCATTGGACCGTCAATGCTATTGAATATGTATAAAAACTTAGGCAGTTTTGCAAACTATTCAAAAATCGAACTGCAAAATGATCTACATCATACTTGAAACTAACATCAGTTTAAAAAAATAACGTTGTGAACAATTTAGATTTCTATGATAAAGTATTACGCACTTTGCGTTGTTTCATCTCCCGCCAAATAATGAGTGTTCTTTTCATACGTCACAGGCTCGGCCGTGACGGGCATTGACGTCACGAATAGGAATAACTAATTTTACTATCACACACAGACGTAACACTCGTAATACATCTATTTCAAACTCAGCTAATGCGTATTTAGCGTGATTGGTTCATCGGTAAGGAATAAGCTTTGGTCTGTTTTGTTCCAACCTACATAATCCATTTACGTCGAAGATAAACATTTTTTTTTGTTATACGCAAGTGTACAGGCAAATGGGCCGCCTGATGTTAAGAGGTCAACATCACCCATAGACATTGGCGATTTAAAAAATATTAACCATTCATAACATCGCCAATGCGCCACCAACCTTGGGATTGAAGTTGTTACGTCTCTTGTGCCAATAGTTACACGTGCTTGTATAAAATGCTGCTAAGTGCTTAGAATAGAATAGAATAGAATATGCTTTATTGTACACCAAAAGAGTTACAGAACCATTTTAAACACAAACACATAAGAAACGAAAACTATTTTGTACAAAAGGCGGTCTTATCGCTAAAAGAGCGATCTCTTCCAGACAACCTTTGGGTGAAGGACATGATATAAATAAATAAAGCGGTAAGGATGCTTAATATAGTTATAGTTCTTATAAAGAAAATAAATTATAAACACAAACCAAGTCCATGAAAATTCAATGGTATTTGCGCAGCCATTAAGTAAAAGCATCTAAGTATATTATAAATAAATTTTTTTTTTCATAAAATAGGACTTAAATAAATGTATGATTTCTTTCAATTATTTAAGATGATTAGCTTCAATTATACGATTATACGATTCCGATTGAGTTGTGTTCAAGAATTATCGTGCCGAATTGAGGCGTTTTAATTGGTCATAGACACAACTTAATTGGTAAAGAACCTTGGCCACGATACTCGAAGATTGAATACTTTCAAATTTATACTAATATTATCAATGCGAAAGTAACTCTGTCTCTCTGTTACGCTTTCACGTCTAAACTACTCAACCGATTGCTATGAAATGTTGCATACACGTTATCAGGGGTACAGAAAAGGAAATAGGGATACCTAACACCAACCCTTGAAATACCATCACTATAAATCCTACCGCTTTGTGTAAGTCTGGGTAGGTACCAAGTCATCATATATTCTACCGCTAAATAGTAATACTTAACATTGTTGCGTTCCGGTTTGTAGGGTGAGTAAGCCAGTAGTTGATAAGGGATAAAACGTCTTGGTTGCGCATTGACTATGTAAAGAATGGTTAATGTTCCTTACATTGCCCATGTCTATGAGTGGTATATAACATAAATAAATAAATTACACCCCCCACTTTAATTTATGCGGGCGAAGCCGGAGAAAAACTAGTACTAAAATATTAATATGTTATGAACGCGGATCGAATCATCAATCAAATCTGCACACATATGGTGTCGCTGTTTTTTTAGATCGGAGGTTTCCAAACTTTTAGCTATAATGGATAATGTACCACTTTATTTTGATATGTAGCATTGAACAATTACATTACACTGTGAACTTTCAAAACGTAACAAGACAAAATTGAAAAAAGGCGTATCTATGAAAATAATTATCAATGTCGTGTTACTTGCGCAGAAAAGCGTATCAATTAGCCCTGCTTCAAGTTGTTCCTTTTAAAACATAACTTGTATAATAATTTAATTATTTTCATTCAACGGAATGGTCCATGCAAACAGATTTTGATGTAATTAATTTATTTCTGGATCTTTAAAATTTGCTTCACAGAGCTCCAGTGCTCCGCGAATCACAGATTAAGAACTGCTTCAAACTATATCAGCTAATTGACATAATAATGAACAAATGATAATTACACCTTAAAACTGACGCAAAAATGACGAATAGTCTTTATTTCCTAGAACTAAACAAGTTACTAATAGCACACTTGCCGTCGTGTCTGTGTGTTTGTTGATATTATCCGTAAACAAGGAGAGCGATTAAGATACTATGTACTAGATTGAGCTCGTTTCAATATCTATTCATGTATTGATGTTAGTGTACTATTCATGTGTTGATGTTAGTGTACTATTCATGTTTAAACATCTCAATAATTGATGTGTTGAATATGAAAATAAGTATGTATTAACATTCATTGCTCATTTTGTATATAACAGCTGCATCCATTCTTATGTACATAATTGTTTAAAATTACAAAATATCACTTATATGAATATTATACTTGGTGGTAGGATTGTGCAAGCCCGTCTTTGTTACCAGCGACTCATCATATATTCTACCGCCAAGCAGCAATATTTGGTATTGCTATTCTGGTTGGAAGTATCAGTAAGTAGTACAAGCACAAGGGACATAACACTAGCACCCAAGGTCGGTGACGCATTGGCGATGTAAGAAGTGTTTAATATTTTTAACAGCGCTTTTATAGGCGGTGTTGATCACTTACCATCAGGCGGTCTACTTGTCAGTCTGTATTTAATACAAATAAATCAAAAATATTTTTCGGAAAATAGAGTGAGTTGTCTAAAATAAATTACGCATTATTAATGGCGATATAACTTTCTATTAACACATCTATTAACCGGATTTTGGCAGACAATCTCAAGGACTACCCAAATGCGCAGGGGATCTTATAGTTCACATGTATGTGCGAACAGAAGGACACCATATTTCCTCACTCGGTTCGAATTAACCGGAGAAAGATTATAATCAAATCATAACTGACTGAATAATTCGATTACCTTATACTGGCCGGGTCAGGTCTTTGAAAGCTGCATTATTAGCAGATAGCCTCGACACAAACGAGGTGATTATGAGTTAAGCGTCAAGATATAGAACAGAGACTGTTCATATGATATTCACATAGCTGTGGAAAGTTGACTGCAGATTTTCCGAAGAGGCAAGTCGGATTTTCGATTTTAAAATCATAGTTTCCCATTTAGGTGTTAAATACTAGGGCGATATATCCAGCGCGAATAATTAACCAATCCGACCACAGCGATTGAGACAAATTAGCAAAATTGCAGCAATACCGCCAATTTTGATAGTCATTACTACAATGATTCATACAGCTTCATTAAACTCTCGCCTTCGTCCAGTACAATTCCTGGTATTTCACGAACATAACATTTATGCTAATGGAAAAAACTAGTTAATAAAACACGATGTTTGTTTAAACGTTGCTCTAACATTTCTGTCTATTTACTTATTTTTTGTGCCATATAAAGACGTTTCCATTGATAAGAAATAATACAGAACGAATTTTTATGTGAGTTTTATTCGTGTATTGAATTTTAGTTTAATTATTTATGCTATTTGCATGAGTCAGAATTATTATGATAAAACTCTTTCGATTAAAACTGCTATGTATATTATACAGTATATCTGCTTATTCAATTGTCAGAGATGGCTCAGTGGTTAGAACACGTAAATCTTAACCGAGTTTAAGACTTTAGTCCAGCTGTGAGATATTTAGATATTGTTGATTCTGACTTGAAATTTTAAGCTTTATTCGTAGATTATAAGAAAACAAACAGTATTTCATATAGCTTATTAATATTACTCACAGAAAAAGAAATAAAAGCATAGTTGTGTCAATAAAGTTTCCGAGTTTCCGCGTAATTTACATAAAAGATAAAGCCGATTACGCATATCAAATTATTTTTACGTGTTCGGCGGTAAAGGAAAACGTGAACCTGCATATGTCTGATGAAATTCTGCCACATGTGCATCCAATCATTGGACGAGCATGGTGGAATGTAATCTTAATTAATATAAAAGTCGGCAATTCTTGTAATAAATTCTCAATCACATACAATCATGTATTTATAAAAATACTTAAATATTAGTTTCCATAATATTTAAGGAAAATTAAAAATTTATAATTGGATTTATCATGGTAGTATACATATATCAAAAATTTGTGATTTTTCTAGAACTACTTACATGTTTTAAAACATTTTTGGTGAATCAGGCCTGAAGCGGAAATTCGCAGTTTATTTTCGTTGATCTGGTTTAACATTGTTTGATCAGTTTCGTATAAATTATCACACAAATAAACATACTTGTAAACAGGTATTGAACTAGAGCGATAACAAAATAGACATGCGAGTATTTTTGGGGTGTTAGCGAAGGTTGTGGCCGGTGCACATCGCGGTTTTGCAGTTTTCTGATGTTTTAGGTTGGTTATTCATAAACATAAAGATAGCAATTGCATTTTTTTTCTTTTATATGTTGTATATATTTCATTGCCTTTTGTAATAATTTTTTTAATGGCTTAAATAATTAATGTTATTTATAATGCTAATACAATACAAGGGAAATACAAAATCTTAGGTCTTTTGGTTGGTAGTCCATTGACAATGTCAAATGACTTATATTTATTACAATTCCAGTGTCTATGGGCAAATGTAAACAGGTCAACAGTTGCTCGTCTTAAGCTTGTTCTTGTTACTTATCCAATATAAGTGGTTCTACTCATATCTAATTTTTCGTCTGCTCCTGTGAAAAGCCAGCCTTATAGTCCACGTCTGGCCGTCTGGCAGACCGATACCAATTGCGTTGTCTATTTTAGAATGTGTTGCGACGAAGCGCCTCGCAAACGCTAGACACGATTCCCGAGCGATTACAACGCGCCAAAAATTCACATATTAAATATGGCGTCCTCTAATGCGAAAATTCCCTCGCAAAACTGACTGTTATTTCTTTTAATTCAGTGTATTTGATGTGTGTGCAATGTGCCGGATAGAGTGAAATATCTTGAAGTGAAGTGTATAGAGTAGAAAACAAAGTGGCAATTGAATTGGTAAATATATTCTGGTTGTATGCCATGTCATTTTCATTATGTAAGTTTAATAAGACGAGGTCTGTGTTTGTTTATATGCAATTATTCTAACGACAAATTTTGTTTAGTAAACCGTTCATGTCCCACTGCTGGCAAGTCTGTTCTCCTGTTACTGAAGCTCGGAGCTTATTACACCAATGCTCGGTGCTTATTACACCAATGCTCGGTGTTATATATAAACAACAAATTAACCAAGTGAAAAGTCCGCAGTTCTTGTTCCCACAATCTTTCAGATTTTCTACCTCCTTTTAAATGGAATAATGATTTGAACGAAATAAAAAATCTTTTTAATATTTATCAGTTTGTTTATTAACCAAAACAATTTTTTTAATTTTCATGCTTAATATCAATATATTTATTTTGAAAGAAAAATATTAAAAAAAACACCGATTGATATTCTTCCTTTTTGTACGCAATTATTTTATCACATTTTGGCAAAACACCTTTCGAATTATATATACCTTTATTTCATACAATTTTCGATGTTTAAGTTACAATTTGTATGTATATAGGTGTCATTTTATTTCATTTCCAAAGTATGTAGGAAGTAATGCAATTATAAATATTGCGTTGATGCGCTGCGTGGGTAGCTTATGCCATTTAAGTGTATCTCGCATCCTTTGTAAGTTCGTTGACATCTCTTAATGTAACAATCGGTATAGCGTTTATCTAAGCTGATTTTTTAAGGCATTAGGTTCTTGAATGCAGCCAGTACGATACTAGAATTGGCAAATACTTCGAATTTAATTTTGTATTCTGCGCACATTTTAGAAATTCGGTATTGTTTTTGTTTTGAAGATTCTTTCGTGTGTGAATGTTAATTTCGTTTGGGTGATGTTCTATATTATCATCATCATTATTCATCATCAACATTCCTAAAATTTCCAAACATTATCTACTACTGAAAATAGGCCTCTCCAACGTTGCGCTATAGTTGTACGGTTGTCCGGTTGTGTTAGGTGGTATATAAACAGTGATACCATAATATTTTATTTTAAAATGATGATCTTAAGGAACAAATAATAAAATCAGAAGCCAATCTCTCACAAATGCTGTTGTAGTAGAAAAAAATAAAGTTGTTGTATGGAAATAAAAGAACCTTCCTAATACATAAAAAGTTATAAAGGATTAAGGTATGAAACCTAATTATGAAATAAATCATTCTTTAATTAAGGAAACTCCCCTTTTTAGTAATAAAAATTACCCACTTACTATTTTTTCAAAATATTGATTACGTACAAATAAAATTTAATTTAAAAGCAAATATTAATTATTCTTAATTTAATGGTTATTCAAGATAATGAATTTTTCATTACGATATGGAATGTCGACTGAAAAATATGTTCTTAGAAGAATAAAAAAATGTATTAAATCATAATTTTGAATGAAAATCAATGAGTACTAACTCTAAAGTTCTCTTATTATATAACATTTTACAGTATAATAAATTAATATTTTAAATAATTAATTAATTAATATTTTAATATTACTTTTAAATATATTTATTAGTAAATGTCGTTAGAAGAATCGCACCAACCTAGTTATAGAATAGTATACATATACTGTATATACTACAATAGGTATCAATGACCAGCATTAGCAATGACTAATCTCAGTACAAGCTGTCGAAGCTGTGATAAATCACTTGTCTAAAATCAATTCTAATCTGTTTAATGCAGATGTTTGTAATTCATTAATAAATTACAAGTTCATCAAATCAATGCATTCGCAAAACTCACACTCGCATAAGGCGGAGATGTAACAGCTGTTTTTGTTCTAATAATACCATCAACCTGTGTTTTGGTTCTTAAATTATCTTTTAGTTTCCTCTCGTGCTGTAAGGTTGAAGATCCTTCGCCAAGTTTCAATTACACGTCAGGGGGGTTGTGGTCATCCGTCAAGCGGTTGCCAGGCGTACGCGCATCGTATCGTTATTTATGATGCAGTCTGCAGATTGTACCTTAGTGTTTGTTTTGTAATTCGTTGTGAAATTTTTGTGCGAACGTTTTTTGGCACACGTTGTATCGTTCGTGAGTGCTTTAACATATTTTGTATGTGTTCATCTTACGAATTGTACGTTTAAGCGAAATCCACTAATCAAACTTAAAGGTTTCACATTCTTGTATGTAAAACCTTTAAATTAAACCACTTATTAGAACTCTGTTTTTATTAGAACACAATTTGAATAACTTTTAAAAAAGATAATTAATCTGACCTCAGTTATCATGCAGGTGTTTCTATTATTAAGATCAAGTATCGCGATTAGTCGTGTCATGTAATGCAACCAAAGGATGGAGGAAGGAAAAATAAGGTGGACGCTTGCATCACACCTTCCATGCAAACATTCATTGCAAACAATTTCCATCGACAATTTATCCGTTGAACACCCGATAGCATGCGCAGGCGCCGGCTCGTTTCGTATCAAAGGCTGCCCGTCAGTGTCACTCTGACCGGCGACGCGAGCGGACGTCGTGACCTCGCGCGTTTAAAACACACGTGTTTTTGTGAGTAAATAAGCGTGGACAATTTATGTCAATTGAACCGGACAACGTTGTGTGTGCTAGTTTGTGTCTGACATATTGGATTGCTCGGGCCTACAGCTCGATTCGCTACACAGTACATTTGGCACGCTATGCTATTGTTTATTTTGACGACGTAAAGTACTTCATATTTTTTGTATGTATGCTAACAAAAACATAAACATTATTTGATTTTTCCTCAAGTATAACCGCAATATGGTAAAAGTTTATTCTGGTTTACACCAAATATTACGAACACATTAATATATTTGACATGAAACATCAGTCAAATTTTCTACACGATTAAAACGATCGTCGTGATGGGAACGCGTTATAGTATATTAAATGGCGGCAATGCTATCAATGAACGACCTAAATAGAGTCAAGTGACAAAGTCACTCATTTGACATCGATATTTTACCATTAGCTTAAATTATAGCAATAAAGTCGTTTTTCCCTTGCACAGTTTCATGATTCCAGATGGTTCCTATAAAGTTTTGTTTCGATACATTTAATCTTTAAGTCATATCTATGTTATTGGTTATTGGCTAATGAATCATTTCTCGCACTGCTTAAGGTTCTGGGTCAAAGTCAACCTCTCAGAGGTGTATCCCTCTCTAGACCCTGTGAAATGCCTCGGTGTTTGCACCTTCTAAATTATTGGCGATATAACGGCCATTTTAATTGCGAAATTTAGTATTTTTGTTCGATTAGAGCTTCATATTATAAACAAACTTAATGATGTCTAGTCAATAACTGAGTAACAGCCTGTGAATGTCCCACTGCTGGGCTAAGGCCTCCTCTCCCTCGTTAAGGAGAAGGTTTGGAGCTTATTCCACCACGCTGCTCGGACGCAGGTGGAATATACATGTGGAATTTCAGTGAAATTAGACACATGCAGGTTTCGTCACGATCTTTTCCTTCACCGTCTAGCACGAGATGAATTATAATCATATTATTAATGGTTTTTTTTACAATTCTATATAAGACTTCAAAGATTAATGAAATTGCTGTTTAAAGTTATTTTTCATAATTTTTCATTCATCAGTGTTTTTATCACGAAATGTTATATACAATATATATTACACTTATTACACTTCATGACTGTTTCTTTTGAATTTTATTACTAAATATCGTAATAAACAAAATATACAAGGCTTTTATGTATAAATGTCTCATTTTACACCACGATAATTATTTAAAGGTGCTCGAAACGTAACCGGTTTATAAAACAATTAATGTTTTTTTAGTTACTTGATAATAATACATTCTTCAGTATTTAGTAATATATTAATTTCGACGCTCGATAACAACTTCAATACTTTCATATAAATGTTGTTCAGGGGTTGATTGATCAAACAATGCTGTCTTCTTCTTTCGAATGTAAAAACAATAATGCCACTAAATACCCGCTAAACTATGTTTTAAGTAAGGGTGATCAATTAGATACGAGTTTTTAGTACTTTTATTTGTAGAAATATATAACGTGGATATCATTAGCATGTAAATTTTCAATTGTCATATCGTTTAATTCTTCGTTATATCAAAAATCATTATTACATTACAATATATCACAACAATGTGAACGTATTTCAATAAATATTACGTTATTTTTAATAAGTACTTTTAGTAGAAAATCCCGGCACATACGATTGTCGACTTTTTATAAGTATTTTTAAGACTTATAACTTTTCTTTATGAAGCTTTTATATATACATACATAACTTCAGCCGTTAGGGCAACATTCGTAAGAAACGCATTCGCTTCTATTTATTACGTAATTAACTTGCACAATTATAATTGTTGAACTATATATTGATGATTTTTTTTTTTTTGATAATTTCAAATTTCATAACCATAAAAATACTAGCTGCTCCACGTGGTTTCACTCGCGTATAACTTTATTGCTTCGACCCCGTGGGTCACAATTTTATGGTCCATATTATTATAACATTTCTCAATAAAATCAAACTCTTCTGCTTTATATATCAGGATAGATATAGTAACTAAATAGGAACCGTGGTTTTACTCGCGGTAAACATTTATTATACATATATGCTTGCATATTTATTCAATTAGTTGCCACTTATGTTTACTGCAACGAATCATATGATCGTAGTATAAATAAAATTGAAATCAGAATTGTATTTCCCGAGATAAGTGCGTTCTATATAATATGTTATAGCGGCTTGGAGATATATCGATTGTTTTTGTGCATTAATCGACGTCATACAACCTTATAAAAATAAGTTATTGAAGTATATTCATAACATCAGCGAAATAATAGATTATATTTTTTTTATTATAAGACATGTTGTGTTGTATATTAAAAAAAAAAAAAGAAAATAAAATATGTTTAGTGCCTTAGTTATTATGTTTGGTTAAATATTTAGTGTGGAATATTTTCCAATTAGTTATACATATTAATCCACGGTCACGTCTGGTTTTAAGACCAAAGTATTGAATATAAATAAATATTATTTGCTACATTTTATCTTTAACATCTCGCTGTATACTTAAATAAATTATTATTTAAAGTCACGCTTTCATATTATAATAAACTAAGTGTTAGAAAACAAAACAACACAATTGTGAATCTTTAAGAAATCACTTACAGATTGAAATGCTGACAACCGACTTATGGTGATATACTATTATGATTCGTGTATTCTTGAAATGTCATAAATATTATGGCCAATATCGCATATCACTGACATTTCACGACCGTTTTCTGCGGTGAGCTTTCAGTCTGTTCTTAGATAATAGCCCTACAGGTATAAGGCGTATAAAGTTGCAGTTTTGTTTTGTTTATTCGCTAATCAATTTAAAGTATGAAATAGTTCGATAAAAAATATTGATCATTAGCCTCATAAACAGACGAGAAAATGATTTAGGACCTTTGTTTTTAAAATTGTAGCGGTATATCTACTAGACTTAGCAATTGATCTGAACTTTAATCCGTATCAACCCATTGGTAAATCATATGCTAAAATGCTAACCAGCTAACTAATAATTTAAAATTTCGCATAAATTTACAACTTTATTAATTGATTAATAATGTTATAAATGTAAATGCAAGAGTAATATTATATGCAAATGAATCTTAAATGAAATATACATTTACGGCCTTGCTTAAAAAAGTAACATAGCGGCTGTTTAGTGGAACGCTGATTTCGCTCTTACTGTCATTAGTGATAATAAGTGATAGGAAAAATTGCCTTACAGTACATATTATGGATAAGAAATAGATTGGCTGGCTGTAGAATAATGTATAGGTGTGTTCGTATGTGCGTGTTTGTCTTAGTTCGTAGTTAACGGCGTTTTAGATGTGTGTGTATTTAGTATATTTTCTGTGTTTGTATGTAAACGTGAGAAGCTTTTTTATGTCCTATCTCCTACATTCTATTTTCAAATTATGATAAATGTCAAGAGATTTATCAACTAAATTTAAAAAATCTGTTTCCACGAAGATTAATTATTTCGTTTCTATTACTCGGTTTATCGTAGTTTTCTGACTTAAGTAAAAAATATCTTTGTCTACACTTCCTTGAGATGCATTTGACCTTCTTGTATTATTTAACGTAATATGTGTAATTTTGTGTGGCTCAAATATTATATAACTGAATCACTTCGACACATTCGATCGAGATAAAATATTGTGATGATCGTGGGTTCAAATCCGGGCAAGCATCACTGAATTTTCATTTGCATAATTTGTGTTTACAAAAAATGTTGTATACGCTTTTTGAAATAAGATAGCCTCATATAAAAGCATACGTTTATGACGATCTGCATACTATGAAAAGAACGTTTTTTTTTTTAATTTAAATTTGCAAAGGCGAAACCCAATGAGACATCAAATGGTAAATAGTTACTATAAAAACTATAATCTATTCAAATATTTAGTTTGCCTGATAGTGTTTACTACACTTTTGTAAGCGTTAAATCAGTTTCTTGTGAATTTAAAAGTCTCTAAGTGTACAGTTCTTATCATTATAAAACTTATTGTAATGGCTGGCTCGCTGAATATTGGATCGAAAAATTTTAATTTTCAACAACAACTTTTATTGAAAAGAGCTCATTTTTTGTCGAAATTAAAATAAAGCCTGTAGAATAGCCCACAGGTTCTTTCATCTGGAGAAGGGTAACTTTATTCGACACATGTAATTTTCTCCTGGTACTTATCCAAACCAAAAAATGACTCGTGAAAAGTCATCAGTGCATGCTCGGATTTGAATCCGCGACCATTGCTTAATACAACAATAACGCCGTGTCATTAAAAAACCAATTTTTATTTTATTATTACCCGATTTCCTTTTTTGTATAGTTGTTGTTTTTAGTATCAGTTAGGTTTTGGGTAGCATAACGTTACTCGAATAAGTATGTGTAAAAAGGAACGTTTTCATGATTTTGTGCTGAGGCTTTAAGTGCGGCATACAATAAGTTGTAATTTTTTTATATGATATAGTTCTCCGATATTATAGTATTTATATATATATATATATATATATATAACTTACCTATTAGATATAGTTAATAATGTACACAACGTTGGCTTCCTATTGAAGATCCTGTTCTAAGATGAACGTTTTTCATATTTTGATTCCGTCAAATTACCGTATTTACCGTTAAGATATTTTAATTTCTTTTGTTCGTTCCGCCTTATCTATAACACTGGGCTTAGATCAATACTCGAGTCAAGTGCAACCGTGCATAATTCTCTCAGTTCCGTCATTGTTTCACTTCGTTCTTTATCTGAAATGAGTTATTTATTTTTAAGTTAAATATATGTTATTAAAGCGATTTACATTTATTTCGTTAATTAAAATTTATTTTTATTTAAAAAGAGTATTTATTGACTCTGATAAGTATTTACTGTGTTGGTGAAAAGAACGTTTTTTTTTAATTTAAATTTGCAAAGGCGAAACCCAATGAGACATCAGATGGTAAATAGTTACTACAAAAATTATAATCTATTCAAATATTTAATGAAAATTAATTGTTTTACGACCGAAATTCGAAGCAATCCTGATCTGCAGTCATACAAGCTACTGAACTAAAATTCAATATGAGAACGGTTTGTCGATTTGATTTCGTTAAGTTAGAATATAAAGGTCAAAACGCCTTTACTATATAAAATAATATGAGTAATATTTTTATTGCAACGATATGAATAGTTATTAGTTTATTCTTTGAAGTAATCTCTCGATTAAAAGCGATATAATGCTTTATTGTATCCTGGTATTAGAAATTCAATGTACTTGTATATTCCATACTACAAACTAATAGCCATGATGGCCCAAAGGCTAATACTACGGCTGCTAAAAGGGGTTTCAAATCCGGGCAAACACCGAGTTTCTCTACGTATAATTGATGTTTATACTTCATGGTTATGCTCGAAGGTTAAGGAAAACATCTCGAGGAAACTTGAATGCGTCGGATGAAATTCCACATGTGTATCGACTACTTCCTTTGGAACAATGTGGTTTAAAAAGCTCCAGAACCTTCTCAAGAGAAGAGGATGCTATTGATCAACAGTGTGACATTAATACAATTTACTTTAATTTATTCTATCACCAGTTAAAACCAGAATATTTGAACCTCAATCCAAATCTATCAATTAAACTGGCTTCGAATGTTTTTTTTATCGACACCTGATTGTAAATTGATACTGCCGCATAAGGCATTACCACTGCAAGAGTGGTTAGCACGTTACTCGTAGTGGGCAGTCCTTAGCGTGATATTATCTACTTTAAACCAGGAGTAACCAGGCCAGTGGAAACGAGTCCTTCGACCGTCAATTAAATCACGGGATTCTTCCAAATAAACTGGCTCACAAGGCTTAAGAGTTTAGGCTTAAGGTTGATGTCAGTTCTCATAGATTGCACAAAGACTTAGCAATATATAGCTTGTAAATATTTAGGTCAAACTTCGATAAAAGTTTTTGTTTTTGATTTCATGTCGATAAGCAGCCTGGAACATGGACTTATGGTAAGTGGTCACCACCAGTGGTAAAAATGTAAACCATTTCTTACATCGACAATGCACCACCAACTTTGGAAACTAAGTCACGTCCCTTGTGCCAGAAGTTACACTGGCTCACTCAACCCTCAAACTGGAATGCAACATACAAGCAAGACACAAATAAGAGTTTCTATATAAATGTTATAAATGCGAAAGTAACTCTCTCTGTTTTATGTTTTCACGGCTAGAACACTGAACCGATTTTGATGAAATTTGGTATGAAGCAAGCTTGAACCCCGAGGAAGGACATCGGCTACTTTTTTACAACAACCAAACGCCATCTCTCCCCCTTACCTATCATGTGAGCGAAGCCGCGGGCGAACACTGGTATAAAAAATCATAGTCACTAATGCTGTTTCGTTTTCAATATTTCGCTAAAAATTACGTCAATGATTTTTACCTAAATAATGCAGTGATGACTGCTGACCTTGTAAAGTTTGTCTGATTGCTCGTAAATTCTGTTTGGATATTTGGATTTCTTTTATTACTTTATCATTTCACTACGTTTATATTTCTTATCTAGGTATTTCTAGGAAGTGTCTTAATATAAATTGTCCGTGTAAATGAAAAACTATATATTTGTTAGCTGATTAGTTGTTGGAACAGCTAGTAATGAAAGGACGACTTTCACGGAAAAAAATTGGAGTATCATGCAAATGTAAGTTTTTTTGCAAAAGGTCACTAAAAATTATCAAAACTATTTCAAATGCTGACATATTTTAAGGTGAAATGAATAGAGATTCATCTGATAAAATTCTCCAGCTTAATAACTGGCTTTCCTTTACGCTAATCTCCGTCACCGAGTTAATATTATATTATAATCTTTGACGCGGCATCGAACCCGCATCAATAAAGCAATAAAACGCCAGATATGGCCTAGACTAATGCTTAATTGCAAACTATGCTATAATTATTATGAGCATAGGCCTTGTAACATTTATAAAATAGATCGAAATGTATAACCGTTCTGATATTGAGGTTTAAGAAAATATAGGAAATAATACTAATTTTTTATCTGTCTATAAAAACATACGACTTTTCAATGCAATTTAATGTGGGAGTGTGTAGTTTTATAATAATTATAAATATTAAAGTTATTAATTAATTAATTTTATAATAAGAACGTTATAATTCACATGTATAAAATATTACATTATTATATTTATATATATAATGGGAAAAGATTAAACTATACAAGTTATAAATAACTCGGCTTCTATTTTAGATACCTCTGATGAAACAATTGTATATCAACAAAATACACGATTAGTACAAAGTATACTATATATATATATATACACACATTATTTAATTTATTTTATTTGTATGTATATATTTCTATGTATTCATTCTTTAATTTTGCACTGCTACTTTTAATCGTGCAATAAAGTTGTAAGTAAATTTATATAAACGTATAATGCATTTGTTGTTCATTCAACAATATGACTACTTTCAAGAAACAGAATCGAATGATTTGCAGCCTCGGAATCAACAAGTATCAGTACCATACAATCGTTAGATGGGGAAATCCAGCTGTGTCCAATTATATATAATATTTACATCGTATAGTACATAAAAAGTATAGATCGACAATAGAATTAGCGCTAGTGTTCAAGATCAAATTATATTATGTTAATTATTATTTGCTTTTCATTAATAGATGGCACTAGTTGTCTTTTAAATCGAGCTATAATTATTTATTTCTGTAAGTACTTAATCAGGCTTGGACTATTCGAAATGAGAGAGAACAATAAAGCTATTTGACCAGCAGTACATTTTCGGTAGTTTTAAAAGTATTACTGTTCACTACTACCAGGTAACCACAAACAGAATTGGTATTTAAATTCAAACGAAAATTTATTGTGGGAAGTACTCATAGTTAGTAGAGATGACATTTTTTTTTTTGTTCTATGAGATTACCTTTTCAAATGATGTCAAATAAATAAATGGTTAACATATAATACTAATGTTCTCCAGACCGATTTCGTCCACGGCGGCCAATCTCAAGAGAGATTAGCCAACTACGCAGGAAATATTATAGTGCACAAGTGTGTGCGCAAACACAGGTGCACTCTCTATTCCCTAACTCTCATAATCCGATAGGACGGCAATCCGACACGACCGGAAAGAGTTCAGGCGCAGTACCAACGGCTTTACGTGCTTTCCGAGGCACGGGAGTGTACACACTTCCAACTTCCAGACTCCGGGCTGCTACTGAGAATTTTCTGACAGAAAAACCGAATAACTTTTTATTAAATTTTCAACAATATCGGTTGAACAATTTAGAAACGCAAAACGGACAAATTTACATACAATAACTTTTATTTATATGGATATATAACAATCCTTACAATTTTACAGACATATAAGATTCAACAATTTTCTAATTAAATAATCTATTAAAATATGATGATTGTATGAGCAAAGAATGTTCGTCTGTTTATAATCATTCAGCGGTATACAGTTGGCGTCCAGCGCTTTAATTGCGCTTAATTAGTAATTAAAAAAATAATGCGTCCAACTGTGACAAAGACAGTCTGTTATATATACGTTATAAGCCCAATTTAAATTATAATTGCTTCTAAGTTTTTGGACGCTTTTGAAATGTATTTTTTATATAACGTTGTATTTATTTACATTTATAACAAAATTTTGAGATATATGGTTTTTAAAATTTAAATTTTGTTAAATTAAACCACACTTTACTTGATGAGAAGACACGCTTTTTGAAAATAGCTTTGACACTATATTATTTTTAAATGTACAATGTCAGTGTACAGCTTCTGACATATATAATATATTTATTATAAGAACTCCTTAGAATAATTATTTTATACACATTACTATTAGACAATACGTTTGTTTGTTTTTTAACAATCAATCAATCAATCAATCAACAGCCAATCGTTGTCCACTGCTGAACATAGGCCTCTCCCAAGGTGCGCCAAAGCTCCCTGTCCTCCGCCTTCCGCATCCAGTTGGTGCCCGCCACCTTCTTAAGGTCGTCGGTCCACCTGGCTGGAGGGCGCCCTACGCTGCGCTTGCCGATTCGCGGTCTCCACTCTAGGACTCGTCTGCTCCAACGGCCATCGGTCCTACGACATACGTGACCAGCCCACTGCCACTTCAGCCTGCTAATTTTGCAAGCTATGTCGGTGACTCCGGTTCTTTTCCGGATAATCTCATTTCTGATCTTATCCTTCAAAGATACTCCGAGCATAGCTCGCTCCATAGCACGCTGAGCGACTTTGAATTTGTGGACTAGTCCCGCAGTTAGTGTCCACGTTTCGGCACCGTATGTCATGGCAGGTAAGACGCATTGGTTGAAGACTTTCGTCTTCAAACATTGCGGTATAGACGACTTGAGGACTTGACGAAGGTTGCCAAATGCTGCCCATCCCAAGCGAATTCTTCGATCGGCTTCCTTCTCGAAGTTGTTCCTACCGATTTGTATAATCTGTCCTAGGTAGGTATATTCACTAACAACTACGAGAGGTTTCCCCTCGACGTATATCGGTCCCGGCACGACATGCCTATTGAACATGACCTTGGTCTTGTCCAAGTTCATGCCGAGACCGACACACCGGGAAGACTCGCCTAGGCTACGCAGCATTTCGGTGAGTTGTTCCAGCGACTCTGCTATGATGACGATATCGTCGGCAAATCGAAGGTGTGAGATGTACTCGCCGTTTACATTGACTCCATACCTAGTCCAATCCAGCGTTTTGAAAACGTCTTCCAACGCGTTGGTGAACAGTTTCGGGGATATTACATCCCCCTGTCTCACCCCTCTGCGCAATTGGATCGCCTTCGTCTTACAGTCCTGGATGTGGACAGTCATTGTAGCGGCGCTGTACAGACATCTCAGTACCTCGATATATCTCCAATCGATATGACATGTTTTTTAACAAAATATAAAATTAATGAATATGAATTTTCGACCAAGCTTCCGATTTTACATCTTTCCTATCGCAGTTATTTTATAATAAAATTACACAGACCATTTTACATTTAACAAAAAGTTATTAAATAATTTAAAAATAAAGTTTTTATGTTTTTTTTTACATTATTACAATAACCTCCTGTTGCTGAAATGCTAATTAATGTCATATTAACTAATTGTACTTTAATCTGAATTGTAATTGGTCCATGGCAGTCGATGATGTAATCGGCGACCAATGAGCTTCAAGTATTCAGATCAAATCTGACATTGACATGCGTTTTAGAAACTGGATGTACTCGTAAGTAACTAGAATTAAACTTCCATTAAAACATATTAATAACATCAATTGACTGCCTCGTTGGTATAGTGGCTATGTATAAGAAGTTGAAACTGTGTACACTTTATCGCCTCGGAAAGCACGTAAAACTGTTGGTCCTGCGCCTGACTCTTTCCAGTCGTGTCGGATTACCGTTCCATTTATTTATGATAATGAAGTAAGTGAGTGCACCTGTGTTGGCGCACACGCTTGTGCAATATAATATATCTTGCGCAGTTGGCTAGTCTCCCTTGAGATTGCTTGCCGTGGCCCAAATCGGTCAGGAGATCATTATCATCACCATTAGAGAAGACTTAAAAAAGCTACGTGTTTACACAGTCACCACTTACCAATAGAGACATACACGTAACTTGAGAGCAAGGAGAAGAAAAATTGAAAGTTATTTATTAGTACAGTACAGTAACAGTAACAGCCTGTAAATGTCCCACTGCTGGGCTAAGGCCTCCTCTCCCTTTTTTGAGGAGAAGGTTTGGAGTTTATTCCACCACGCTGCTCCAGTGCGGGTTGTTAGAATACACATGTGGCAGAATTTCGATGAAATTAGACACATGCAGGTTTCCTCACGATGTTTTCCTTCACCGAAAAGCACGAGATGAATTATAAACAGAAATTAAGCACATGTAAATTCAGAGGTGCTTGCCCGGGTTTGAACCCACGTTCATCGGTTAAGATTCACGCGTTCTTACCACTGGGCCATCTCGACTTTTATTAGTATCAGTATGTATTTTTCTTATGATATAAAATTATAATTACCTATAAATAGATTTCTATATACATTCAAGAGTAATTACCCAGATCGAGTGACTGGTTTTTCTCAATAGAATCAACGATCCTATCTTAAGGTCTTAATAAAGGGGATAAAAGTTTGTATGAAAATCATTCATTTTTGAACTTAAAATTTTGTTATGATAAGGAATTTGTTATGACCAATCTTGTATTTTGACGCGAGCGAAGAAGCGGACAAAGCGCTAGTAAAATATACTTAGGTTTGATTTGATTATTGCAAATATCGTAGTTACAGGTCCGTTCGTCTTGTTTACGAATATTATTGCATTGGAATAAAATAAATCTGCTCTTTTTTTATATGACCGTGACCCAGGTGCTAAGCGTAACAGATCGAAATATCGCTTATCACTAACTCGGTGACAGCGACTAAACGGTGATTGCGTTATTAGCCGTTTAGAATACACTACTCATATTTATAAATAAACAATATATAAATAAAGACTTAAAGATATACAAATATAAATTAAAAATACTCGTGGTGTGGAGGCAAAAATGCTAGGAGCATTTCCCCTTTGAATCACAATTCCGATCCTCTGGGCGAAAAATTAACCAGGAGGCTGGAGGTGTCACCAGTAGAGGCATTAATAAATTGTTAATGAAAGTTTTTGCACTATTACTACAAGATACTACTCATATTAGTTTGCACTATTGTTCGCTTAGTGGTCGAAACTTATCTTTAATCATTATTGAAAGCTTCAAGAGAATATGTAAGAATTATCATGTTTCGAATTTCTTTTATCAACTCGTATTTCTAAATCTTTTTTTTACTTGATACACTAAAGCTCGCTGATACCAAACAACAAAAAAAAAGATAATCGGTTGACAAACAGAAGAGAGAAAGGTACTGAACTGCTTTGTCTTTGCATATTTTTATATAGATTGTTGGTTAATTTTATTATAGTAGACCAATAAAACTTAAATTATTTTGTTATTTTTAAATATGTAACTTCCTATGATGTATCCATGACCAATTCCGACATGGCGGTCATACTCAACATTGACATGAGAATTGTGCCGAAGATAGAGTGCACAAGTGAGTGTAAAACAGTAACAGCCTGTTAATGTCCCACTGCTGAGCTAAGGCGGAGTTTGGAGCGAGAGAGCGGAGTGAGAGTTAGTGAGTGTGCAAACACAGGTGCATTCTGACCAGAGAAATACCGGAGGCAAGACCAACAGCCTTAAGTCTACGTGGGTTTGTAAACTCTACAAAGCCAAAATATTTATATATTTGACATGGAAATCAAATAAAATATAAGCTTTCCATATCACCTTTATTAACTTATATTCTAGAATAATCTCAAAGCAAAATTTTTTACGTAGTTTTTACACGTTATAAACAAAGACGATACTAATTGTTAATTTTATTAATCTCTTCAAAAATATTCTACGTATAATAAATAATGTGCAAATAAAAGCACATTTTTAAAAATATATTATTTACAAAGGCGAAGTTTAATGAATTCTTGAAGTTGTTACGTGAATTGTTTAGCGTTAACCTTCGTTAATTAATATATTACATAATGTATTCTCTGTATGCAACCGACATGGTCTGTGCGATGACTAAACTTCTAAGTACAACAAACAGAGAATAAAAAATAATACAAATATGTATATATGTGTTGATTGCGGATCTAATGCCACAGAGTAAATGTCGCCTTTTAACTAACAGAATTCGACAACATACTTCTGGAAATTACGCTACAAATGAGGTCTATCAATTCTTATAATGTATTGTCCCGGCTTCCAAACGGTTTTTCCCGGCGTTACGCTAGCACAATAAAGGGCTAAATATAATCGCTTATATTGTAATATATAAATCTATTGGTTTATCAGTAAGCTTGATTTCCGACATCTTCAATATTTATCGTCATATTTCAGGAATTTTTCACAAAACCTTAATAAATTACACCGAAACCTTTCTCATGAATCGATCCTTTCATTGGTTAAAACCGTATGAAAATCCGTAATGTAGTTTTGGAGACAAACACAGATAGACAGACGCGGCGGGGAAAATAGCTGTATAATAATTTCTTTTGCTTTTAAAAATACGCCTGATATAGATTTATATTGATGTGTTTGTATAATATATACAGTATTCCCAGTATTCGTATTATTCATATTTATCATTATGCTCTATAGGTAGCCTTTAAATAAATTATCTTGAAACATAATAAAATAAATAATAAACGAACGCTCGTAACACGCATCACTCGATAAAGTGTGAATCATGCGCGCGCGCATCGCAGGAAGCGGTATTGCAGATCTCTGGATTGCAGATTAGGAGAAACACAATACATATATATATGTATACTTTCACGCACACAAATTTAAAACACTTATTCGAATTTCAAATATTATATTACGCTTTGGAAATAATCCAGCAACATATAAAAAGTTATATACAGTGCATGCTAAATAATGAGTGTTGCTTAATACATGTAAAGTTAACGCTTCATTAAACACGATACCTGTTTTTTTGCCCGACGTCGAATCCAGAACGACCAGTTTATAATCCTTATGAGATAACTGTATAGCGATGTTGATTTAAATTTGACGGAATGCCAATGTTCTCCACGTAAATAATTTCTTAATTTATATTTGTATCACTTGAATACTGTCGATCTATTTTAATCAATTCAATTAGCACGAAAAAAAACGAGCATCAGCTTATGTCATATGTATGTCTTAATTTCTTTGCAGCGCTTGCAAAGTCATGGAAATGTTTGTTAAAAAATATGAATTAAAATTATATTTCAATATTTAATTTTAACGGTTTATTTATTTACCTTTGTTTTTTTTTTTAATTCAGTATATATCATATACACAAATATACTAAAGTTAATATTATTATTATTAAAAAAATACTTAAACACAAAATAATTGTAACATTATATTTTAGATACATGAAATAATCATTCAATGGTAAAATATAATGTAGACATATACAAATAATAAAAAATATACTGCTGCTGCTATTACTACAAATGAGCCATGATAGCTCAGTGGTTAGAAGACGAGAATCTTTACCGATGATTCAGATTTCAAAGCTGGGCAAGCTCCACTGAATTTTAATGTGGACTATAATTCATCTCGAGCTGGTCGGTGAAGTAAAACATGATAAGTTGCATGTGTTGGACGAAAATGTATTACGTGTACCTTCTCACAAAGGAGAGACCTTAGTCCACCAGTAAGCACAAGCGGGTACTTTACTCTCTTGGAAAATACGTGCCATTGAAAAGATTGTGTCATGTCCTGGAGTAGTGTAGTGAGAACGCTGCCTCTATTACAATATTATAAGCAATCTTACTTACTACGATTATTATTATTACAAATCGATGGTATAATATAATTTATTAGTGCAATTGACGTCAGTGCAAACATATTGACAAACCATTTTTTATCTTTACGGCTCATTCGATTAGCGGTCCATGACCCAAACGAGTACACTTTCTACTCTTTATATAGTTCGAAGCGTATTTTATTTGTTTTTTTTTTTTCGTTGCAACACTCACTTTTGGACGTAACAAGTGTGATGAAACGTACTACTAATAATGCCCTTTTTGATAATGTACTATGACTAGATAAATGATCGGCATGCGTCGGAATGACTATTTGTTTTTTTTTTTTTTATAAACTATTGTTCGATACGTCTCTGGCGCGCCACCTGTTGTATATTGATGCCTGCCTATGTAAACCTTTACCCACGTGTCCACAATAAATGTAAAATAAATATAAAAATTTAAACCAACATAAAAAAAAATCACAAAAAGGAAAAAAATCTAATTTGTTTTTTGGCTCTTTAACTTTATTATAATTACCTAGTAATATTTTAATACAAGGGTCGTCGCAGCCGAGGGACCGCAATTTCAAATTGGACCTGTCAAAGCCCTCTTGACAAGTAGGAAATAACCTGATGATCTTCAAACGCCTAAACAGATCTTCGTAATTTAATGTAGCAAATACAATGTATACTAATATTCTTAATGCGAAACTGTCTGTTACTCTTTCACGGCTAGAACATTAAACTAATTTTAATGAAATTTAGATGTATCAAGCTTGAACTCCAAGGAAAGGTATAGATTACTTTTTCATAACAACCCCTCCCCAACACCAACATCTCCCCCTCTTACCTAACATGCGGGCGATGTCACGGACGAAGATTAATAAAATATAACGTACTAGCTATCCTTAAAAAATCAACGTCATCGCTCAGATATTTAAATCACCGGTGTCCGAAGTTTTATTTTACGAATTAACGTTCTTCTACGAATTTTAGGTACCAAAGGATTTTATTAGCTTCAAGTTGATTTTTTTATTTATTTAAAACTGAACCTATAAAAAATGAGCACAGTTATAATCAGCGTCCTTAGTAATATAAATACGAAAGTGATTTTGTTTTGCAATCGTTCAACATGTAATTTTGAATATCAGTCAGGAGAACAGGAAAAGAGGGTACCAATCACCTACACGCGTCCGTGGGTGGAAGCTAGTTTTTAATAAAATAAAAATCAGCCCGTGAATATCCGAAAGCTCCATCCGTCTTTCTAGGATAAGGTTTGCAAATTCATTCGAGACATGACGGTTTCTTGTTTTTAACAAAAAAATGAAACACATACATTTTTTTTTTATATCTCTATTAGCGACAATGAAAGAATTACAAGCAATTACTTTAGTTTAACTTTAATATTTAAAAGTTCGAACAAAAACTAACTATTATGTAATTAAATTATTAACATAATGAGCTAAACTGCACTTAATTTTAAGGAAGAGACCTTTCTAAACGGTGTAGCGTTTAAAGCAATTTGAAAATGTAATTTCTATGTATATACATATTAAATATAATTTGTCAGTAGTAAGTTTATTTATTTAATTTTTCTTTAGAGACTTTTAATCAGTGGGACATTAACATTATTATATTTATTCATTTATATTTATGTTCAGACATTTTAATAAAATACAAAATAAAATAAAAAGAACGAAATACACATTACAAATTTAAAGCAATAACACGCCGTCTAAAAGAATTAAATTAAATTTTAACATTATTTGTTATTTTCTTAATGCGATATTCGGATTCGAATCGAAACGAATCCTATTGAAAAATAGAGATTTTTTTGATGCTTGTCTCAGAAACTACCAGAACAAATTCAAAAAATGTAGTCAGTAGGTACTTTGGTAAATAGTTCTAAATATGTTATATTTTGGCTTATAAACATATAATAGGTGTACTATTACGAATTTAAAGTGCTTATAAGACTGCCCGAAACATGTCTGTTTGAAAGGTGAAAGAGCCATGTGCAAGGGACAATATTACATCTTAATTCTTAAGGTTGGAGGCGCGTTGACGATTTAAGGAACGGTTAATATTTCTTGCAAAGCCAATGCCTATGAGCCATGGTGACCATTTACTATCAGTAGGCCGATCTGCCCGTCCTTACCTAATTAAAAAAAACCAGCAGTGCTATTCTATGAAAACTCATTTAGTATCTAACTTGTCAAATATTGTAAGAGATATTTAAGATACGATATTTTGACGCAAAACAAAATAAATTTAAATTTTATAATTCTATAACAGTCAATGTCGCATATCACCTTCTGAAATTTTAACAATCGTGTTCTAAGTTTTGAATTGTACTTAGAGGTAAGCGCGACAGATATCTGTAACGGAAAAAAATACTGCCTAGGAATTGAAATTAGTTTGCGGTTATACTAATGCCTTATATTATTAGTCTTTATGCAATTTTACATTCGAATGGACAAATTGTAGATGTAATTAAAAGCAAGTTTTCTGAAATAGTAATTTATTTATTATATCATTCTAAGACTAGCCATCTGTGAAGGTGTTATATTAATGCACAAGTGTGTGTAATATATCATTCGCAGCACTAATAGTTTGACGTGCTTGTACGAGAGAGTGTAGTCTGAAAAAACCAAGAAGAACCTATCTCGATCCCGAGACCGTATTAACAGCCATATAAGCTATCTACGAACGAAGTTAAATTCGTATTTATTTATATATATACAAGTCATTCATTATGTGTACAAATTTTGAAATATCATATACATTTACATTCATATATTTTACTGGTGGTAGAGCTTTGTGCAAGCTCGTCTGGGTAGGTACCACCCACTCATCTGATATTCTACCGCAAAACAGCAGTACTTGGTATTGTTGTGTTCCGGGTTGAAGGGTGAGTACAGTAACAGTACAGTAACAGCCTGTTAATGTCCCACTGCTGGGCTAAGGCCTCCTCTCCCTTTTGAGGAGAAGGTTTGGAGCTTATTCCACCACGCTGCTCCAATGCGGGTTGGTAGAATACACATGTGGCAGAATTTCAATGAAATTAGACACATGCAGGTTTCCTTACGATGTTTTCCTTCACCGTCAAGCACGAGACGAATTATAAACATAAATTAAGCACACGAAAATTCAGTGGTGTTGCTTGCCCGGGTTTGAACCCACGATAGACATAACATCTTAGTTCCCAAGGTTGGTGACGCATTGGTGATGTAAGCGATGGTTGACATTTCTTAAAATGCCAATGTCTAAGAGCGTTAGGTGAACACTTACCATCAGGTGGCCCATATGCTCGTCCGCCTTCCTATTCTATATAAAAAAATACAAAAAACTCACGTATCTCAATAACATTTAGTAATAGCTATTTATAAATTATTTCTATTTAGTGCTATAAAATCTAATAAATGTACATAAAGTAATTAAGGAAAAGTGCATGAGTTGCATACATAATGTAACACGTGGCCTTATCGCTAAACTAGCTGACTTTATCGGTAATCTTTTGGTAAAGAATGTTTTAAAATATCTGGTTATGACCGGTACAGTAAAAATCAAAATATAATTCGAGTAGGCCTCGTAAAAACACTTGAATCACGTTTATTGAATTAAATGTAAAACCACCACCGGTTTCGAAGATTCTATGTAGAACCGGCAAGATTCTCAGTATTTACTCTTATATACAATGAAATTTAATATTTATTCTTCATGAAGATTAACGAATACAAGCTATACGCTTTTCAATCATTATATAATCTATTTTTTTTAAACACAATACTTACAGATACTTTATGAGCATTTTACGTATATCTCTTTAATACTACTTTTCGCCCGCGTGTTAAGGGGGGAGGGGGTGTAAGGTATAAAAAAGTAGCCTGTCCTTGTAGATTAATCTTGATTCACACCAAATTTAAAAAGAGTCGTTCAGTAATTTAGCCGCCAAAGCGTAACACACTAGCAGACAGTTTATTTCGCATTTATAACATTATATTATAGTATATTTAGTTACTTAACATATTTTAAATGAATATGTTTAAATTAAATTTTTATAAAAGTGGGTGTTATTTCTGTGGGAAATTAATTAGTATCCATAAACTTTTTGTTATATTAATGAAATAATTAAAACAAATACTGAGACTAAAGTAACGAATCATTCTTATAGTTTTTTTAATAATTAATGATCAATTTATTTATTAATATTAATGTTACAATAACAATAAAATCGTTTATTTATTTATCATATAAATCAATGTAAATTTTGTTTATATGTCATATCAGAATTACCAAATGATTAAAACCGTTTCGAAATATATTTTTGTATCCTTTTTCCTCAAGCAGTTACCCGTTATAAATATACGAAAGCCAAATTAAGACTTACGCTGCGGTCATACTTGCGTCACACGGTCAGTGTTTTTCATATATTATTTTCTGCAATATACTATGGCTATTTCTCGTTTGTCAATATTATTAGCAGATTAATTAAAATAGAAACGGCTTCATTGGAATATGAATGAAATATTAATATGAACATGCTTCACCCCAGACCGTGTCTATGCTTTACATCAGGCAAGTCTACGGTCAAACGCTTGCCTATATAATATAAATAATAAAAAAAAATTTTTTTTTGCAGCAATTAAAATATGTACTTGTAAGGAATACCTATATATATCTCGTTAGCCAAGTCGAGGTCGTGGGTTTTTAATTGGTCGGGCGTATCTGTCTAAAAATTCTCAGTACTCTTCAGCTCGGAGCAATGGCGAGTATTGCGTTGAACCGCAATCTGATACGACCTGAAAGAGATAATGAGTTGCGGTTCCATCTGGATCACGAGACTGAGGGAATAGAGATTGCACCTTTGTTTGCGCAAATAATTCCTGCGCAGTTCACTAGTTCCTCTTAAGAATATCTTGTATTTTGATTTAGCTCCGTTAGTTTTGTTTTTGTTTTGATCCCAATGGCTCCTAGAACCGTGACATCATCCTATTTTCTTTACAATTTTTTTACGCTACTTTTATATGCAAGACTTTGCAATCCTTAATACGATACATCATATGAACTCATACTATTAATATAAATTAATAAGCTTTGTATTATTAATTAATGATTTATATCTACATAATTATTTAGTATCCTTATTAAATATACACGTTTGCATCTTTGTGATAAAGCCTTTGTAATACAAAATATATAATTATATTATTGTATATTTGAAGTCTAACAAAATAAAATGAATCAAAAATTGTCAAATACAAATATTAAAAAATAAATCAGATGAATATTAAATGTAAGTAAACATATATCTTATGGAGAAATGGTTTTTCAACAATGTCTGAAGATGTGATGTGAGTGCAAACGCTTTCGTCTCTGATTCTGTTATTGCTGTTAGCCCTCCGGTCTTTATAGCGTCACCGGGAAAGGCGAATAGATTTTAAATTTGCCTTTGCATTTTTGAGCTCTCCGTCCGTACCTCCGCTCAAGATATGGGCGTTTTATATTGTATTTCAAAAGCTATGATTTGAGGGATGAATGTTTTTATGAAGCGTGAAGACTATTTATAATATATTATAAATAATTTATAAAAAATACAGAGATGTGACCGCAATATTAGTGTATTGTAACAGGTTTTGTAAAACATGTAAGCGGTGTAAATCTCTGGGTCAAAGTCGACCTCATCTGCGCATGCGCATGTAGAGTAGCCATTAAGGTAATGTCAGCTGTACACGCGATAATCTCAAACGAGATGAAATTTGCATTTTTTTCATATTTTTGACGAAAGGTAGACATCTCGATCTTAGATTTACATGATTGTGTTGTTTTTGTGTGTATGTAGGTCACGTTTAAATATTTCAAGGATCGTTAAAAAACATTAGTCACTATATGCCTTCTGCAAGTTTTTTACTTTTATAAAACTTATTATAAATAAAAAAAAAACTCACACTAGGCATATAACTGCTCAGCTCAGTTTTACCCGCGTTATATATTTCGTTGACTGCCTCGTTGGTCTAGTGGCTAGATGTATGGCTGCAGACTTGGAGATCCTGAGTTCAAATTCCAGATCGCTCTCATCGAATTGGGACAATTAGGAAATAGAGAGTGCACCTGTGTAAATGCACACACTTGTACACTATAATATGTCCTGCGCAGTTTTCTAATCTCTGTTGAGATTGGCACCCGCGCGAAGTCGGTTCAGGGGACATTATTATTATCATGCACAGCATATAGTCATATAGACTAGAACCTTCCTTAACAAATGGTTTTTCCTGATAGCAGCGCATTCAAACACACAAAAAATGTCATGTATGTCTTGTTACACTTTCTTAGTAACAAAGTAACAAATAAAGTCATTTTCACACTTGTAGTTCTTGTTATGATAATTGCTGTTGTGACAGTCCTAGTGGCAGTAATATATTAAGATGAGTTCACTTTACTACATTTTTTGTTTCTTTTACTTTATAATGTAAATCCTTATTTTTCCTGTAATTATTTAGGTCACGGAGAACCAGTGCTAACGCTTAGTATGCAGGACTTGTTGTTTAATTATTTAAGTATCTCGTTTTATGTTTTCTTATTAACCCATATTATTTTATATCTCATTAAATAAATATTTAAAAGCATATAATTTTAGTGGCTCGTTAAGTAAACTTTATAAATTTGTGTGTGCTTATTAGACGATAGTTAGTAAAATTGCTATGTCATTATTAGGAGTGGGGTTAAAAAGGATAGCAAGTGTTATCAAATTAATTTAGATGTTTTCTATGACAGAATTAATTTCGGTTTTTAACATGATGAACAGTCGAGCTATTTTGTAACAAAAATGGTGACTTAGTCATGTAATATTACGGTTTGAGATATAATATAGGGATAAGGGTTGGAGCGTTTCATCCCTCAAAATTCAACTTAACCTCTTTATCGCGTTCGACGTGGCATTCAATCACATAACAAATATATATAATGAGCTTATTATTATACCCATTTTTTAAGTTTCTCATTTAAGTTCAAGGTTAAATATAAGATAAGTGTCATAAAAAATGAATTTAAATTTTACATTTTTACGCGCGTAATTCGACGAAAACGCTGGACGCAGTGGACGTCTCGATATTGCTTTGTGGTTATGACGTCAGTTGGCTATGTAAACAAACGCTGTTACGTTGGTTACGAAAATAATAAAAGTACGAAGCTGCTGATCAGTTGACGGTCGAGACTTTTTATTTGACACAACCGTATGACATAATAACAAGGCGGCTACTATTTCATTGCGTTCAAAAACAGATTAAAAAAACTGAAACTTTTTTTATGAACTAAAATTAATATGTCTCGACTGATTTTTTAACATACCCTATTATATACGTTTTTAAAATAAGAAAAATATGATGAGCGTAAATTTACACATAAGTATAATAATTAGTAATAAATAAATTTCAAAATAATATATATATATATATATATATGACTATTAAGCATTGCGACACTAAATGTATAAAGCTAAATACAGATTAACCGCCTATCTTGTCTCGTCTTTATCACTTACCTAAATTACTTTCCCGCTAATAATAATTCATTAACCTTGAATACGTATTTCGCTATAAAGATTACCATGTTTTACTTGATGATGATTGTTTCAGATAAAAACAAGATAATATGTTGAAGATTTCCGTCTGTGTTCGTTAAAGACTTAAAGTTTCTACAGTAATATTATATGTGAGGAACAAACATAGAAACTGTTCTTGTAGATTATGAGTTCACGATGTACACCTAGTAATGGGATAGTAGAAAGTTAAAAAAAACATGTAAAAAGTAACTCCTTTGCTTAAAATAATGTACTCGATTCATGCATACGCTTCTTCGATCACTAATAAGGAAATATGAAACTCCGTCCATTTTCAGCGTCCTAGACGTGTGATTTCTGCATTTTTTAAAAGAGCACTGAGACATGTTTACTGCAGGTGCATCCGAATGGTACTAATTTAAAGCACACCCAAATGTTCAAATGCTCATTTGGTGAGGACGTTTTTTGTAGCTGATTGTGTGTCTAGTTTTTATTAGTGATCGAAGACACGCTTAAAAAACTTACAACACACCTTATTTAAATAATTTAATTATTAACATCGATGTTTTACAATAAGAATATGCAAATCTAAGTTAAAAGCTGATATTGTACAAATCATGACCACGTGTTGAAAATAACGTTATCAGCATTTTCCCGTTGAATAGCAATTCAGATTTTCTGGCCGAGAAATTAATCGGCATAAATAAAAAATATCATTCGAAATAACACGAGGTATTGACAAATATTACTTACTAGCTTACAACCGCGGTTTAAACCGCGCGGTCGGCGGTGGTGGCATGTGTTACGTACCATATGTCCTTTTCTGTACCCCTAAGAACATATGTATAAATTTCATGATAATCGGTTGAGTATTTAAGCTGTGAAAGCGTAACAAACTAACAAATAAAAAACAAAACAAACAAACAATATTTCGCATTTATAATATAAGTAAGAATTCTACGTGGAATAATGATTTTAGCGCAATAATGGCTTCAGCATTGTTCGTCTCTTTTGTTTATCATTTAATATCTGAGGCTTCCACTTTCTTTCCTCTACTTTACTTTATATTATAGTAGGCTGTACAGATATTAGATTATATCTAGAAATTAGATTCATGCGATAAATAATAATAAACTATATAAAACATTTATATTACTGACATAAATATGTTATATATCGAAATCTAATTATAATTTCTTAATATTTTGTAATATTTAAGTGACAAATTCAGTATCAAAATTGCCATTTATGTAATAAAAAATATTATGTTCTTATGTAATTGGATTTATGACTACGATATACATAAGACGAGATTTTCATTTTTATAATTTACTATGTAAAAATATATAATTACAAATAAAGTATCTACAATAAAAATATAAATTATAATGTTAACAAATTACTTTATATTTATACTATTATTTGTATGTGTGTAAAAAAAAGCCGAAATGACCTAGTGGTTAGAACGCATGAATCTTAACCCATGATCGTGGGTTCAAACCCGGGCAAGCACCACTAAATTTTCATGTGCTTAATTTGTGTTTATAATTCATCTCGTGCTTGACGGTGAAGGAAAACATCGTGAGGAAACCTGCATGTGTCTAATTTCATTGAAATACTGCCACATGTGTATTCTATCAACCAGCATTTGAGCAGCGTGTTGGAATAAGCTCGAAACCTTCTCCTCAGAAGGGAAAGGAGGCCTTAGCCCAGCAATGGGACATCAACAGGCTGTTACTGTTACTGCTTTATATGTATATTCAATGCCTATCGTTTTTCTAAATCTGATAATGAATGTGGAATCGTATTTTATACAATAACATTTCTCACAACGCCAGTGTTTGTAAAATTTACAAAAGTAAGTTAAAGTAGAAGTTATTCTGTGAACAAATTCGAAACTAATCGCAAGAAACGATCGTAAAATGTCAGAAAGTGATATGAGACATTGACCATAATAATTATAACATTTAAAGAATACACGCATCAAAATAGTATATCACCATAAATTGGTTATTAACATTTCACGGGTGAGTATACACGTGAGTTCAAACAGAGCTGCTGTTGTTATTCTGTAAGAAGTCGAAGTTCATAGGAAAACACGAAGACTTAATCTCGGTTACATTATTCAAACAACGATAAGTATACTCACGAATAGTTAAATTGTCTTACCGACGATTCCAATATGTTATAGAAACATTAGCATCTGTCATCTTAATAAATTTATCGTTATACTCGTTTTACTTAGTATCAAGCCAAAAGCGCCTCAAAGACAATACTACTAGCCGTAAGCGAAACGATTCGTTTCTTAAACATTAGATAAACAAAAATAAATGCAACATTATTTATTGTTACATTAAACGACACAAACAGCTTTCGTATCTCCAACACACTTCTTCAAGTCAGCTAGTTCTTATTGAAAAGCAATTTCGTTCCAACCTTCACCTTAAAGAAATCGGGTCACTTGTCGTTCCGACCACCCAACACTCGCAATAAGTAACTAACTCCATTGCTTGAGACGGCACGACTTTTTAACCAACTACAAATAGTAGCTATCTACAATGTTCTACAATGTCAAACGTGAATTTCGTTAGGAATATCTTTAAAATAATATATACATTTTATTTTAAAGATATTCCTAACAAAATTCACGTTTTTGGTTCGTGTTGGGTTACGACGGTAAGCCTGGTTAGGGTTTAATAATATCTTACATGCATCGACACATCATAAACATATAACAAAACATTCTACTTTTGCATGCCTTTCTATCCATATCTAACCTTATAGATATATTGTTTCTGTGAGCGTGTGTTCTAAGCAATATATATTATATGTTCGTGTTTACTGACTACATACAGTCATATATCGATTACAAAAAAAGAACTGAAACTAAACCAACCTATGTCATATTATGTTCTATAGTAAGATTCCATTTCAATTCCATCGCGAACAAAGAAATTTAGCAACTCCTTTCTTTGTCGCACTTCCAAAAAATGGAATTCCTTACCAGCTCACGTGTTCCCCTCCTCTTACAACCCGGGTTCCTTCAAACGAGGCGTGAAGAGGCATCTTGCGAGCCGGCAAGGCGAAGGCGGCTAGTGCAAAACGTTTTTCCCGTCTGTACTGGCCGTCGTCGCGTTTGGACTCTACTACCACTTACCATCAGGTGGAGTAGAGTCATTTGCCCTCCCGGCGAATATAAAAAAAAAAAAAAAGATACCACAGTTATTTTTGACTTGGCCCATTAAGGCGTGCATTAAAACCATGATTTTCCTCGGTAATTCTAGTAATAAAAACTTTAAAAAATATCTACGTAATTGATGCGGGTAAATTGCAATACAACCGCTGAGTCGTTTAATAAATCGTTGCGGAGCGGGACGTTATGTTGAAGAGACCTGTGACATTTTTCTCCACAAATACAGTGAGGTTTACGTGCGTAATTTATCGGTAATGCCCAATGGGGCTGGATCAACTTCTTCATATATTTAAATCGTATTCATAATAACCACGATTGATAAGACATTACTTAATAAATTACTATACAGATCTTTGATTTGCAGCATAAATAATAAATTTAATTGTATTTAATTAACGCATTTATGTAAACTTTTAAAACTTAAAAGGTGGCATGGCGGTTCTTCTACTGTCCGAACCGGTGGTTGCTTTACATTGAATTCAATACTGTAACATTTCAAAAGCGAATTTACAAGAATATTTTCATTTTTAAATGTTCTAAGTTACTTTAACCTTATTATGTTGAACTAAAAATGTTTAAATAAACTTTGTTATGGCTAACAAAGTAACTAACATGACTGACTACCAAAGTAACTCACTGACTAATAGATAAGACTAGAAATATAATGTGACGTTGAGTGATTTGCAATTCGTATAATAAACGTTTTATTGATTGTTTGATGTAAGATATATGTATGTATGTGTTGAATTTATTATATTATAGTACAATAAATAATGACAATACGCTACCAAATAAAGTACGTAACTATTTAACCTTATCTACGTAATATTTGATAAACGTAGCACAATCTTGATTAATTGTTCTCCGCATTCTTTTACGTCATAAATTTAACAACGAGTTCTCTTGAAAGAAGTTATAAATTATCTCTTTATATTATAATTATGTTCTTCCAACAAACAGTTGTGTTAATAATGTAGTGTTCCGCTTTGAAAGTGTACGCCAGTGTACCTACAGGAACAAGAACAAGGGACATCATATCTTAGTTGTCATGTTTGAGGCATTGCCGATGTAGGTATGATTACTATTTCTTAAAGTATTGATGTCTATATTGTTATTGACCACTTACCATTCGGTGGCTCATTCGTCAATTCGCCTACCTATTTCATGCATAAAAAAGAAGATAAAAAAGTATTTATTACATATTTATAACTAATGAAAATGTAGTGACTGTTTAAATACACACGAAAAGCAACTTGGGATTTCATCGTAAAATATGAAAATGTGACAAGCGACATTGGCTATAATAATAATTATTATTTAAATGGTATCACTGCTCAAAATAGCGTATCACCGTAAGTCGACTTTCAGCCTATTACGAGATCGAGTTACGAGTATCATCAATCGAACCTGATTCTTTGTGATATTGTCGTCTCCAGTCTTAATACAAGCTATACCCTGAACTTGGGAACTACATAATTACAAATAGGCCTATTCTTTTTTTAAACAAATCATCTCAAATAAAATATCTTTGCAAACGTCAAAGTTCGCGACGTCTTAATCAATGGAAACGTTTTATTATAAAGTTGTTTAATTTCTATCTATAATAAATATTTTTAATGTAACGACTACTTTCGGTTACGCTTCATGTTTAATAAAATCCAATAAATAAATTATGTAAAACATATGTTATTAATAATAGTACAGTTTTTACTTATGTTCGATATATTGATGTTGCAACGAGCCTGGAAGCTATAATTTTATTTAATGCACGAATATGTAATACAATATCCAATTCTAGCGACAGTAACCTTCGAGTATAATTACAGCTTGCAATTGTCCCATTGCTGTCCAAACGGCTGCTTATTAGAAGTAGATTTTGAGTTTTCACTTCGCTACTACACTGCGGATTGCTGGTATACTTTTAACTGATGATGATGAACACGAATTTGAGCTTTGACATTTTTGACATTCATGATGTCAAGTCGAATGTCGTTCGGCTTTTTTTGAATGAACTTTAAACGTTCCTTTATGTTCTTTTTACTGAGATTTTTGGTTGAAAGTGGGAAGTATGTTAGCTCTATATTACAGAATTTTATTTTTTTATTTATACCTATATTTATTTAAGCATCTTATCATTCGTACATCTCTCTATATCAATGCCCTGAAGTCTGTTGAAAGGAACCTCCAAACGAATTTTACTTAATTCTGTTTTGACATTATTTTTTATTTCTGGTATACAATAAATTATAAAATAAAATTAATTTTCAATTACATCAATGCAATCTTAAAGCATGTTGGTGTCTATTGTTTATTTACTTGGACCTTCGCGAACGCAATACTTACAATCAATGTTATGAAATGTCAATCGGGGACACCGCACTACCAAGGCCGTCATGAATTCACTCGCTCCAATGTTGACATGCATGATTTTAATTGATAAATTTATCATATAAATGACCAGAAATATAAAAACAAACTAAATTATGTTAGTCACGATGAAACTTGCTGCCCGTCCCGATTTCGTACGGGTTAAATTCATACAAAGTAACACATTTAGTTTTTAATCGAAAACTTATGTTCCTATTTATAATTTATTTCGAATATGTTTTGCGTGATATCCGTTCTTATTGAGCGTCTACGTCGCGAAAGGAGTAACTATCCCAAAGTAATCCTTAACTGTTATTCAGAATTTTAATACTGAAAAACGAATAGCTACTAATAATATCTCCGTACCGTAACCGTAACAGCCTGTGAATGTCCCACTGCTGGGCTAAAGGCCTCCTCTCCTCTTTTTGAGGAGAAGGTTTGGAGTTTATTCCACCACGCTGCTCCAATGCGGGTTGGTAGAATTCACATGTGGCAGAACTTCAGTCAAATTAGACACATGCAGGTTTCCTCACGATGTTTTCCTTCACCGTAAAGCACGAGATGAATTATAATCACAAATTAAGCACATGAAAATTCAGTGGTGCTTGCCCGGGTTTGAACCAACGATCATCGGTTAAGATTCACGCGTTCTTACCACAGGGCCATCTCGGCTTATATTAATATCTCCAAGATACTGTAAATGTTACAAGGATAATACATCTTAGATGTACTTAAAATATATAAGCTGAGAATTTAAATATCGATTATATTATAGCTATACATATATTAGTTTTTAAAGTCACAGTGAAAAATTATACACAATTAAATAAATCTAGTCGATCTTAAGCATCTAGAAAAATGACCAAAATGTTTTAAACAGAGGTATAACTTATTAAATTGTTATTGTAATTTACTAAAAATATGAGATTTAAATAGACCTCTAGTTTATTGCTAGTGATCCCGTCACTGATCATCTGCATCTTCCATTGATGAAAAATTTCCCGTTCTCCATTACGGTCATTTACGGTATTTTTATGTTCATGGTTCCCTTATTAGAAGTTTGAATTACTTATTTATGTTACACACTATTCAATTACTAGGCTTTGTCGCCTTATTTAATTTTAAACATTTATTTCCAATTATAAACATACAATAGATTGACAAACAATCTATTTGTTAGCATAGATAAGTATTTATTCAACGCAATCTTCCTCGTTATTTATAACAAGAAACAAAAACGGTAAGCCGAATTCTATAGCGATTATGAAGTTCAATGCAAAACGGTCCTTGACTATAGAAAATCGCCTGAAAAGTAAAAAGTAAGGTCGTCACGACCTCATTTGCAATAATTATAATATAAAAAGTGAACAGCGCACCATTTATATATTGTTTCCGAATTGATTCGGTTTAAACCTGCTTAAACCGGTTCCGATATTGTATTGTACGGGCAAGGGAAACGCGCTTTTCTTGTAGAATTAACATATATTATGGTAACCGCTAGCAATAGTGTGAACAAACAAACGGACATACTACATATAATATCTTATTATTGGTATATATGTTATTTATTCTGAGTAAATATGATATAATATTGTAGTATTATAATTATTAGATGTACGTACGTAATGTGTCTTCACGAACACACGCCTGCACTATAAATGCTCCTAGTAGTATTATATACTAGTTTTTCAGAAAAGCCGTCATGGTCGACATTCAATCAGGTGAAAATTATATAATATGAAATGAGCAATTCTTGTATATATGTATTTCGCGTATCTCGGAAACGGCTGTAACGATTTGGTTCAAAATTTACATAAGTTTATGTGTATAGGTATCTCTAATGTACACAAAAATCCAAGCCAAACTCGGTCGTCAGGTACTTATTATAATATAGACCATGTGACGTGATAACATATGAAATGAGTTTATCGAGTGTTACATCAACAAAGATTTACAGATGCGGCAACACGTGCGCTAATAAAATAAAATATGGCGCATTGTTGCATGACCTTCTTATCTAAATCGATTCTGGATGTTTCCTTATAATTAGGAGTTTGCATTTGAAGGTTAAATGCTTGTTAAACTTTTTGGATGTATCCTCTTTTTACTAGTGAAGAGTTATTGAGTATTCCATCGTTCAACAGATCAATTTTAAAAATGAACATAATTGAAGTAGGCTTTTGTCAGCAATTTTTTAGTCATTTTACAAGATTAAAATTACAAAGATGTCGGTTCGGAATGCAGTTGGTAACGATAATAAAATCATTAGATATTTCTTTGTTTATTAAAGTAACTTCATGTAAATATCTCACAATAAGCCTTCTTTCCTTTTTGAAGTAGCAGAAGGCTTACGAGCTTATTACACCATGATCGTCTCACGCGGATTCGTGGATACAAATGCGGCAGATTATCATAGGACACATTCAGGTTGTGTCTTGATGTTTTCGTCTGCTGTCGAGTGTGAAGATGAATTATAAACACCTAAAAGTCAGCCAGTCATGCTTGCATGGGTTTGAACCTGCATTCACGTGTTGTTGCCACTGGCTCATCTCGTCCATATACGGCATTATTGATTAGAGTATTCTATATCATGATTACCTGTTCCTAATTCAATTTTAATCTGCCTAGCCTTTCGAGCGAAATATGACGAAAATCTAGACTAGAAATATCTAACGTAAAATGCTCTCATTTTTAAGATAAGTCGAATATCGGTGCTTCGTAAAGGAGATATTAAAATTTTATCTGTAAGCCGAATTTTATATGATTCAACGTCTGTAACCTAGAAATATGTCATTTTTGTTTTCCATTTTAAAAATAAACAAGTGCGAAAGTAACTCCGTTTGTTACGCTTTCATTGTGAAACCACTGAACCGGTTTTGATTAAATTCGCTATAAAGCCAGCCTTGAACTCTAAAGAAGGATATAGGCTACTTTTTATACCATAAACCCTTGCCTCCCAACATGTCGGCGAAGCCGTGGACTAGTTTTTATATAGCAGTTCCGAAAGTTTTCAAAGTCATAAAATATTAGAATACATAAATAGCCGCATTATCCCCTAATCTCGGTAAACGAGGATCCTTGTTCGATTTTCTTGCGTGTGAAGATATATCAGACGAGATGAAAGTTATTAACAATTAATATTAAACAACAGTAACTATTATTGAATAGTTTTTGTGTTGAAAGTCTGTTCGGACGTTATAATGCATCTGATTTAGAAGTGACATGATAGCACTGAGGATAAAATTATTCTTGGAATAACGAAGACGATGACACGATCACTAAAACTCCGTCTATACAAATTTAAATTCTCCAACTTTTATATTTTGAACACACCTTTGTTACAAATGTTTCTGTACTTTAATATCTCAATAAAAAAATTGTTTTTTTCGACTTTCTAAGTAATGGCAAACAGTGAAATTACCAGTGCCAATCGATAAAGGTGACTTCTCACGGTGCGTGATTCTGCGAATGACCACGAACAGCCACGCACCGCACCGAGGCTCTTCCAACGGTGCGTGTCAGTCCGTGTCGGTCTTGAGATTTCAAAATGCTAAGTGAATATTAACGTAACTTCTGCTACAATTCCTTAAGTTACCGACTGGCAGCAGATCAGGCGCACCGCTACGGAGTTGTCTTCGATTACACAGACTGATCGGCTCGGTTTGGCTGTTCGTTCGTCCGTTATATTGATATGTCACCTTTACAGTGGACACGCACTATTACCATTAAAAGCTAATAATAAAACTAGCTAATTCACTCGCTTGCCATTGCTTAAATTGCCCATACATATAGTATATTCATACTTCGCTTTCATGCGAACTGACAAGAATGATTCAATAACAAACGCAATGTATGTACATGCCTTAATAATAATAACAATCGTATGCTGAGTAATTACAAGCCCATTTCTCTCTTTCTATCATCAGTAATGTTATATAAGAAAGTAGAAGACAGGATATGTCTAGGTTAGGATATAAAACTATAATTCCATAAATCGATCATTTTATTTATGTTAATATTTCATCGTCGAATAAACTTTGTACTGAGGGGATTTTCTCGTCACATTTTATCAAAACGGTTTAAGGAAAACGAACAATATATATTTATATTATATATAATATAATTTATCTCGTAGGGACTTTTATTGATCATAGAACTTATTCATTCAATTTTATTTTGTACTTGTTTTTAAATTAAATATAAATCTTTTTTTATAGTCTTTGTTTACTAGGACTTTTATAGGTAGCTATTGTATATATGGGTTTATGGTTCCGTAATTAAAGTTTGAAAACCTATTTCAATAATAAACGAATGAACGAAGCTGTTAGCTTACGGATGTTTTTTCTGATATTATATCCATTATAAATAATGATTCACATTAGAAAATTGTGGGTAGGTACCGACCACTCTTGATATACTACAATATTTAGTATAATTCCGTTCCGGTTTGAAAGGAGAATGAGCCAGTGTAATGACAGGCACAATGAACATAACATCTTCGTTCCCAAGGTTGGTGGCATTGGCGATGTAAGGAATGATTAATATTGCTGACATCACCAACGTCTATTGACGGTGGTGACCACTCAACATAAAGGCGGCCAATTTGCCTGTCCACCTATAACGTAAAAAAAGATATAATAATCGAGAACTATTTGTAGTGCAAAATAAAGCATAGCTTTAAGCAAATCGCATGGAATAAGTACATTTAAGGTTTGTTTATCTCTACTCCTATGTATTTAAAAAAAATTATAACCAAGTAACAAGAATTACCACCTGACGTCAACGCGTAAATCTATGATATTCTTAAACAATTACTTATCACATACAGTGAGGGTACACTAGAAGACACATAATACAGTCGTGACTGCCCGCTTCGCAGACCTCTCGTGACTGAGTCGAGTCTTAAGTAAATCTCTTATGTAATACATTACATGTGTTAAAATTTTATATAGCTATTAGCAGTTTACGTTAGGCCTTGGTTTGGAAAATACTGATGGTCTAAATAAAGTTGAATATTGAACAACTCGGCACCTGAAAATTGAAATTTCTCAAAATCCTTTCTTTGTGAGCCTAAAATTTACGTCTTTTTCAAATTTTATATTTATGTGTCATATAGTTAAACCTTGTTATGTATAGCTATCATATTCATAAATAATCACTTTATATGGTGTCTGTATGTATATATTTTTAATAGATATGTGTTCGTCAATATTTCAATATTAAATAAGCCGTAAGTGTAAGCTTGGAAGCGTTAATAATAATGTTTTATTTTATTAAACGGTCTATATTTACTTATGTTAGTTATCGAAGAATGCTTGACAAAGTAAGATTTTTTGGAGACAGTTTCGACTGTTGAACGTTGTACTTATCGAGCATTCATCATTAAATAATTAAACTATAACATTTAATAACAATATCATTGTATTTGAGATCATATTGATTAAGTTTATTAACCCTGTTGTTGGAACAAGGCACCACTAAAAATACAATTAAAAGAAGTTTTTAAGTACTTTACAATCTATTGAACATGTTATCTATCTAGGAAAACAGCTATAGAATTGAAACCTGTCAGATATATTGATAATGCAAGTTTTTGTCAACGTCTACCATTTCAAACGTGTTCCTCAGATGAACTAATCAACAAGTGTGACGTGACGTCGCCGATTTTTCTGCGATATGACAGGCGATGCTACATATTTAGCATCAATTCATTTTCTTTTTATATACAATTAAAAAAGTCAAAGGGTCTACCTAATTGTCATTTTTGCTTACATAGACATTGGTGCCTTAATTTTAACCATTCTTTACACAGGCTCCGGTTTATAAAACAGAACACAACAATGCTCAGTATTGCTGTTTGGTGGTATATATGTCATAAGTTACACAAAGTCCTAAGTAAAGTAAGTGTGTAGACCTATAACACAGAAAATCAACTAAATAAACAAAGTCGCGTACTGAGCATTATCTAGTTAGTAAGTTTAATTACTAAGTTTGTGAATCTTATCTTGTAACGTTGAAGTCTAGATAAAGAATGATTTTTTGAGTGATCGTTCGTGGTTTGAGAAAATAAGTTAAATCAACGGCGATAAACATTTACGTGTTATGTTGAGTTTATTTTTGAAGGTCAAGTGATTGTAAATATCAGATAATCTCTATAGACAGACGAGACTACGTTTTCCACGTTTTATTTAGTAGGAAATTTTGAAAATCAATCAATATTTGAAGATTCAGATTTGTAGGAGTTTAAAGCTGAGTGGTCGAAATTTGACTTTAATCATTATTAAAAATTTAGGAAAAACAATGAATTTGCATGTTTAGATATGTGATTTAAATTTTTCTAGTGATAATGATGAAAAATAAACAACAAAATACCGGTTGACAAACGATTAAAAGGTACTAACCTATTTATCGCAGTTTTTGAGAACTAAGAAATTTGGCAACTCCTTTCTTTGTCGCACTTCCAAAAAATGGAATTCCTTACCAGCTCACGTGTTCCCCTCCTCTTACAACCCGGGTTCCTTCAAACGAGGCGTGAAGAGGCATCTTTCAAGGCGGCAAGGCGAAAGCGGCTAGTGCAGAACGTTTTTCCCGTCTGTACTGGCCGTCGTCGCGTTTGGACTCTACTACCACTTACCATCAGGTGGAGTAGAGTCATTTGCACTCCCGGCAAATATATAAAAAAAAAAAAGTTAAGGAAAATAGTGTAGGAAAATAGTGGTTTGCAAATGATATTTCGAGTCCCTGATATTTTTTCTTGCTGCGTGATAGAATAAGCTGTTTCGTTATCCTTAACGAGAAAGTATTCGCTCAACAGTAAAACATTAGTATTTCGTTAATAAATCAATAGTAGACAGTCGTGCTCGCCTGGGATTGAAATTGCAATTTTCGAGTTGTACTTACTGGGACATATATATTTTTTTACACTTAATAGGCCAGCGTTTAACCGTTGACTTGTATGATCTTAAGTATCGACACGGTCTAGGATGTAGCAGGCTTACCTAGAAGAAACTTGCTTATTCTGGATTTGAAGACACCACCGTTGTACCTATAAGGAAAGAATAGTTTCTTAGTTTCTTTTGTTAAACAATCATTTGGTATTCATGTTAGAATTACTGATGGGTATTTAATCGAACTGACTGATTGTGTTTTTACTAATTGATAATAATACATCTAATAATAAACGCAAAAGTTTCTGGGGTTGGATATTTATTACCCTTTCATGCAAGAAGTACTGAACGGATTTGCTTGTAATTTGAAAATGAGGTATCTTATATCGTGATTTAACACAGAGGCTCTGTAACACCCCGCTTCTCACACGTGGGTGCAGTGGACGGAAGATAGTTTATTTATATAAAACAGATACTGATCTTCTGTTACACTTGCAAGCTATTTTATTTTTGTCTTATCTGCTACCTTTATCTTATATAAATGTTACTCGAAAAATGACTCAATTTATTAACACGTTTTCACTTTCGATATATTTTCTAAAATGTAATTACAATGATCATTTTATTTGTTTTAAAATTGGTGATAGATATTATTTATATAGAGGCTTTAAGCAAGGTAGGTACCAACAGCTCCTATTGTATTCTGGCGCCTCATATTTGTAATGTTGTGTTCAGATTTGAAGGGTAAGTGAGCCAGTGTATCTACAGGCTTAAGGGTTTACATCTTAGTTCCCAGTTTAGTGACGCATTGGCGATATAAATGTTGATTAATATTTCTCACAGTGCGTATGTCTGGGCGGTGACCACACACCATCAGGTCCATTTGCCAATACGATTCGATATAAAAAGACCTATTCGATATAAAAATGACGTATTACACTATCAATTTATATGCAAAGCATTATAATTGATAACATAAGCTTATAAAAACTATAATCAAGATGTCTACGTGAACACGATTTTATTTTTGATGACATAACCACACATGACGTCATTTGATTCGCAAGGAGATGGGGAGTATTTTTAAGAATATAAAAAAGGATATAGGTAATAGGTTTTTCAACAAGGATTCCTATAGCAAGCATCAGTTTTCAAATTTTTAGTTGATAATTTTAAGAAATAAAATAAAATTGATTATTATTATTTTATTAATCATATTTATATAGATGGGAGAAGGGAATCAAGGCAAAGATTATGCTACAAGGAATAGCCAAGTCTCTAAACAGTCCAACTGTTGTTCATACCATTTACCACATGAAAGTATAAAAACAAATACTACAATTAACATAATAAATAAATGGATAACATATTAATTGCGTTTCATTACGAAATCGCTATTAAAAATATAACTTGATTACGTACATTAATAATAAATATTACAATTTTATAAACGTAACTAGAAAGCTATGACATTTGTTGCAACGCCACTTTTAATGTTGTTACAAACCATTTTATCTGGGTTTTAAATCTATTAAGTCGGGATCTACAGTATAAGCCAGCAGCTCAACAACTAGACATTATGTATAGTTATGTTAGTTTGTTTATAGTTTTATTAATAGCTTTTATATTGTTTTTTTTTGCCCATTGGCATTGTAAGAAATGTTACCATCGCTTACATAGCCAATACGCCACCAGCCTTGGGAACTAAAATGTTATGTCCCTTGTGCCTGTAATAACACTGGCTCACTCACCCTTGAAACCGGAACACAACAAAACTAAGTGCTGCTGTTTTGCGGTAGAATATCTGATGAGTAGATGGTACCTACCCAGACGAGCTTGTACAAAGCCCTACCACAAGTGAAAGTGGGGGTTGCTGCGCATTGGCGGTTTAGTAGTTGGTCATACTTCTAACGGCTTCGATATCTGTGGGTTAAGATGTGACCACTCAAGTAGACAATATGGCCATCAGCATTTCTAAAATAATAAAAAAATAACGCTTACATTTTATGATATGTAGAAAACTGTAAAATTAAGGTGATATAAATAAAGATTGCAAAATAACTAATGACGTCCATCATATTATTTCTCATCATTTTAATATAGCTTCAAAAATGTATTCCACGTCTGTTTAATGTAACATATATTTAACAGCGTGAAACAACTTACCTGTTAACATATTACAGCGTCATTATGATTGATTACCGTTTGGTTACTTTATCTCGTAACTCACCGTAAGATGTAGCTTGGAATTTATAACGAATTCAAATTATTTTAAAGGTCACAGTAAAAACTACCCCACAGTATTAGATAAGTGTGTCTGTATGTAATATTTTTGGTATATTATTGGTATTTTTTAATTATTGTTTGGTGTCATATATTTAAATAAAGAAATTTAGACAATAAGATTTCACATAGAAACGTACCACAATTCATACTTAAAATTTGACACGTACCAAATAAGCTATATGTACCATTTTATACTTTTGTTTTTATCCATTTACATGTAAATGAAAAAGTGTATAAAGGCGGACTTATCCCAATAAGCAATCACTTCCAGCCAATTTTTGGGTTACTGTGATGATAAGAAATCAACCTCTATTGATATATTCTTAACGCAAAAAAAAATTCAATTAAATTACATTGTAGTTGCACGCTCTTAAATTATTTGTGTAATAATCTCGATGCAAACAAGTTACTGCTTAATGTTATGTGTGCAAATTCGAACACTTGTAATGTCGTTTAAAAAATATAAATATTTTCCGAAGAAGAAAATATTGTAATTTAAAAAGTATACTCCCGAATAAATCGTAGCTCGGCTAACTAGTTCGTCATGAATGTCCCACTGCGGAGCGAAAGCGTTTTCTGTTACGAAAAATGAGAAGCTTCAACCATCACTCTTTCCCAATACGGATAAGCACATAAATATATTAAAATTTATGACAACATTTATATACACCTGAGTAAACCTACTCACGTTTTTCCAATTCGGTACCCAGTATAACATAAACAGAAACCTATTTCAGCCATGATCCATATTTTCTACAGACAAGCTTGTAAATTGGTATAATTTTTATAATTGACATTTTAATATACATTGATGTCTTACGATAAAAAAGCCGCTTTAAAATACTAATACGAAATTTATTTAACATTAAGTAAATATTATCAAATAAACAAGAAATAAATCTTTAGATTTTTTAATTAATATTAAAAATTGAGCTTATATAAACACTTTCTGTTATAAAATATTACCTTATCTTGAATTTTCAATAGCTTATTATTCAATCAATTAACATGCAGTCGTAGTAAACGATACACTCGCACTATCGAAGTCTATTATCATTGTCAAGCGTTTATTTGTATAACATTTTTCATGATAATACACCATAATAATCAGTACTACTCGGTCTCTTGACGTGACTTGACGTAACGTAACGCGTCTTACGGTGTTAGATATATTTATAGCCATATTTATTTCTTTAACTGTTGTTGTGAATAAATATAACTTAAATGACGTTTGTAAGTAAGAAAATCTTATCGATTTGCATTTATTTAGATCAACGTTAAACCGTGTCAGAAACATGATCTAGTGAAGTACGTTATCATCTAAAGGATCTTAAGGATTTTCAGTGTTATCATTTAAATTATTTCGCATAAACATCAGTCAATGTACACATGATCTGAATATTTTATTTATCTAATTGAAATAAGGTACAAATCACTTATCAGTTATGCTACTGCCAAACAAAAATACTGTGTATTGTGTGTCGGTTTGAAGTGATTGAGCCAATCTAATTATAAGCACAAGGGACATAACATTCTTTTTCCCATTGCTGACGCATATGTGTAAGGTAATAAATTAAATATCGTGTAGTGTCAATTAATTATTTGCATTTAAAAAGTAAACTGAATATTAATTTTTTTAAGAAAAGGTTTAAGGTAATTAGTATACTCTGCATTCTCTTAAACGTCAATTTTAATTCGCCATTTACAAGAACAATCTTGTAATGTTTTCCACTTGCATGGTTTTGAATTTTTTGCTCAGCCTTGTCTAGTTTCATGCTTGTCTTCGCAGTCACTTAATTCAGCTGACCTCATTCCGTTCGACACATCTTTCAATGGTTTTTTTTATTTGACTAAACAATTTGTACGTTACTTTTTTGTCGTATCTAATAAGGTTTCTTAAAAATTGTCAGTAAATGATACTTCATATAACATCAGGAATGCTTAACATATAAGGATATTATTAGTTTTAAAATCGATAATAAATCTACTTTATATTAAATTAAGTTATAAAATCTGCGTTTGAACAGAATTCAAGAATCTTAGACCTATATCCTAAGATACGTTCGAATGATAGCACCTTATCTTGAAAGATACTCTTAAGTACTCGAATGATTGACACTATAAATCTTAATCTCAACGAATTTTTAACAACTTACGATGTTTTTAGGTCTTAAGATTCTCATATCCATTTGAATTAAGAATGGAAATTTTCTTAAAGAACACGAGTTTAAAAATTACAAGTAATTATTGGACATTCTTCCATCGCTACTTACGGGCACTCAAACAAATCGCCATAATTCTCAACACAATTGACGTTAATGGAAATGTCGCGCCGAGGACGCTGATTATATAATTCCTTTAAAATGTTCAATTTTTGACGGTCCGCTTTATTGCTCACTTGTTGTTATTAAGACGAATTGTTCAAATAGATTATTTTTTTATTCTAATATGTACTCTATAATTACTTTAATAAGAGTTTTTATAGCATAAAGGTTAACTTGCTTACGTTTAAGATGGACTGTTTCACGATTCGTCGCGGTCCATATCTCTTCTTCTATTGGCTTTAGCCTTAGAATAAAATCGAGAGTTGCCTCTTTACATCATCAGAGATTACATTGTATACATTTTGCATTTTAGTTACTGTAATACTATGTAAATATTGATAATTTCAACAAAGTTTTTCAGTTATCTTGTAACTAAGTCATGATTAAACGCTGATTTCTTTCAAATATTATTCATGATGTTGTAATTTCATTTGTTTATTATATTACCTTATTCTTTTCAATATTTATGTATTATAACTTACATTTGAATTTAATTATTGATGTATCGTATGGGTTTATTGTTGTTAAGTAATTAAGACCTAGCTGCCAAAACTCTAATTGTAATCACAATTTTTCGTTGTATTATAAAATATTAAAATATTATTAATTTGTAATGAAAACTGTCCTACAGCAAAACATTAATAACTTTCCTAATTGCCGCAATTCAAAGATTATCTCTATCTGATATTTAACCGTCAAGAAGGGTCTGTATTTCTGTTTTCCGGTTTGAAAAATATACGAACAGGCACAAGTGACAAAATATTGGTTTGCGATGTCGGTGTGTAGAATGGCTTATATTTTTTTACTATAATATATGTTTTAAGTCAATAAAAACTTTAAAATAATATATTAAATTAAAATACAAAATTTAGCAAGGTAAATCTCTATGACTACAATTCACCTTGAAATAACATCGACAATCTATCACATACTTGATATCTCGAAACATACAGATTAGAATGATGTTTTTATCTCGAAAGAATAACAGTATAATCTTTCTAGTTTCACAACGCCATTTTAAGCCAAGGAATCAAATACTTGATATGTCAGAGGCAAAATTAAGCTGCGTCTCCGTAAATGGAAAATTAACAAGTTTTCTTTTATTAACACGTGTTAAGTTGTTAATAGAATATTTTACGATGTTATGATGAAATTATTTGTGTTTTAGTAATAATTTCAAATGGTTTTAAATAGAATTAGCTACATTGAAATGTTTTACAATGGTACAGTTAGCCCCCTAAAATGTAAGATTAAGCGAAAAGAAGACATCCAATTTAAAAAAAAAATTAAGATAAAATTATAAAACAGATAGCCAATTTGCTGATTAATTTAATGGTGACTGGTAAAATTTTCTGTCCTATAAAATTATCTTTCACAATCTTTCACATCTTATCATATTTGTTGAATGTACAAATGAACGCTTATTAATCACAATATTACGATAATATCATTTACGTAATGTCTAAACATATCCAGCAAATACAAATAGAAAAATGGCTTATGTAGTGTTATTGATATACTCGTAAGTGATGAAAAATGTATGTCTACGATAGGCCTTATTGACCTAGCTACGACTTGCTACGAAATGAAATTTACCAAGAGCTACAAGCTACGATATCATATTTTAAATTATAAACCTTAAGAGTTGTATTGTATATAGTGAAACGCAATAATTGAGAATTTATAAGTGCGGTTTGAAAATGAATTTGTACATCTAATCAATGCCTATATATTGAAAGAAGTTAGTCTACCCTTAGAAGTGAAACAATAACCATAAACTTAAACCAATCTAACTATCTTTAATTGTTAGTGCTTCTGTAAGAATTAACTTACTCTTACTCGGGAAATATTGTAAACTGACTTAAAAAGTTGGTTAAAAGTCATAATTACAGCATTAGTTAACTTTCCATTTCACGATCGTGTTCTACGCTGAGTTCTAATACATTCTTACAGAAAAGCTCCACATCTAGTAAAAGTGAAAACTCTGGCCTCAATTCTTGAAGAATATCTTATTTTCGTTTGATTACTTCTTTATATTTGTTTAGAATAAGTAAGACAACATATGTTTTAATTAAAATATAATACTTTACTTTATAATAAAGTAACGCAATGACAAATTTCAAATATATATTTCTGTAGATGAAATTTAAGATTGCGCATGTTACCGTTCGCGAAATGATTATTTCTTTTAATTTCGTGATACGCCAAGATTCTGACGACGAAGTGTCATTTAATCTAAAGCATTTGGAAAAATAAAAAACTGACGATGTACACTGAAACAACGTAGTCTGGTTTTTGATAAATAGCTGAATATCTATTTCAGTGGAAATGCACTATATTGTTATTTTTATGTATTTTATAAATCATAAGTAGGCGGATAGGCCAATAGGCCACCTGATGGTCAGTGGTGACTACCGTCCATAGACATTGGCGAAGTATTAACCATTCCTTAAATCGCCAACGCGTCACCAACCTTGGTAACTAAGATGTTACCTCCCTTCTGCCTGTGTCGTACATAGAACAATGTCATAACTACCGTATCTTTCAATACATAATTACTAGTTATTTCTAGAATTTTTTTTTTATCAATCTCTATTTGCTCACTTGTAATGTGACATATTTCAAATAAACTATACTGCAATTAACTGTGTAAGCTATATACAAATATTAACATAAATGTAAGTATGCAGATAATACCGATACCTGTTTTGTTATATGCCACGTTTATTTTGTGTGGGTTACTATATATGTGGTATCGAAGTGTAACTTTGTGGGTTACACTTACACTTTATTGAATATAAGCTACAAATATTAAAACAATAAATGGTTGAGTAAGCAAATTATATGACAAAATATTTAAAATATACAAAGCATAATTCTTGAAAATGCCTCCTTTTGAAATATATGACATTGTGAAATTTCACATTTTGAGATTGATAGTATAACTTCTCGTTTTGTTTTTATAATATGAACGATAAAGTGATACTTTTTGGTACTGTATATTTCTGTTTAATTTTAACTTAAATTAATTGTAAATGCATTGTGTATTAGATAATGCATTGGTTTGCTTCGTCATTATAACTTGCTTTCTATTAATCTTAAAAAATACTCAATTAAGTATTGGCAGTATACGAAAGAAAGCAGAAATAAATTCAATACAGAAAAGAACACACTAACAGTATTCTGTCATATGTCCCATGCATTGCATATATTATGGCTATGAATTTCAGTTATGGATATATAAAAACTGGACAAGTGCGATTTAGATTCGCGCACTAAGGGTGCCGTACCGCAACACAATATTGAAAGATTTACCAGGTTATTTTAATATTTAGGCTTTTTTTAATTACTTTTTTTAAACAACAAATTTACGGTTTTTGTTTTTTTCTAACTAAAGGTTTTGAAATGCGACATGAGCGGCCATATCTTTGGATTGAGTAGACCTAGGTTCTTTATTATATATATATATATATATATATATATATATATATATATATATATATATATATATATATATATATATATATATATTGTATTTAATTTTTTTTAATTTCAACTTCAGGAACGCGTAGAGCAATCAATCAACTTTTGGACGAATCGAGAGATCTCATTTTTATCCAAAGTAACAAGGACTTATATTATTAATATATAATAAACATATAACGCAATGCTTTATCGTTGTTTACAATAAATTACCAATAAAGATATAAGTCTTAACTAAAATGAGAGGCATTGACCGTATGTATACCGAATGGGTTTAACTTAAATTTTTATCGCTGATGATAACGATAAAGTTAGGACATGTTAAATAAAATCTGTCGCCGACGACACCCGTCACGATAATAAACTCCAGTGATTGTTGATGATAAATCACTTTCAGTGGCCTCTGTAACGATTAGTACCAGTTTTTTTAACAGGAAATAATTTAACTTGTTTGACTTAGGACTCTCGATTTTAATATTAATAAAGATGTCAATGAACATTTAAATTTGGAAGTTAAAATGAATGTATATATAATCATTCAAGATCTGACTTTAAAAAATATTATATAAATACAAAATAGATGGTTATTGAAAATGGAACAGACAAAGTAGTTAATATTCGTTAATATTCGTCAACACCAACAAGTACAGTAACAGCCTGTGAATGTCCCACTGCTGGGCTAAGGTCTCCTCTCCCTTTTTGAGTAGAAGGTATGGAACTTATTTCACCACGCTGCTCCAATGCGATGTTGATGGAATACACATGTGGCAGAATTTCTGTGAAATTAGACACATGGAGGTTTCTTCACGATGTTTTCCTTCATCGTATAACACGAGATGAATTATAATCACAAATTAAGCACATGAAAATTCAGTGGTGCTTGCCCGGGCTTGAACCCACGATTACCGGTTAAAATTTACGCGTTATTACCACTGGTACAACAAGTAATACACAATAAGTCAAAAGTCATCATAATTATTTAGGTAATTGCCTATTTTTCTACAGGTGTTCTAAAATTACTAGAAATATAAATCAACAATGTAAAAAGTAATAATTATAAAAAATGGCAATTAATAAAATACAACATTATAAAATTAATAAAAATATTGAAACAATAGCATAGAAGTTATAAATACAGTTTTTTGTCAATATACTAAAAATAAATTAATTAAAATAATGAGTTAAATACATATTAAGAATTTTGAAAATATCATAATGGAAATATTAAATTTGAATTATTCAGATAAATGTTAACAGTTCATATGTCAGATCTTAAAACCCTAATAACTAATATGAATTTATATAGTTCAGGCTATGAATTATTATTTATATACACGATAGATTTTTCTTAAAATTACATACATTATCATTCATTAAAAATGTCATTATTAATTATTTATGTCTTAGCGTCTACTACTAAATTTTTACTGTAATTTCGTGTTGTGCTCAGAAGTGATATCAAATAACCAAAGTAGTCTACGCGTCAATGAAGCAGTGAAGTGGATTATTCTTAGGAGGCGTTTAGCCGCTAGTGTAACAATTACTGAATTTTTCTCGATCCTTTAATTTAATTTTTGTAAATCATTTAAGGTTAAGTACAATTAATATGTTATACAAAAAAAGAACTTTTTAGTTATTACTCCATTATAAAACATCAACATTTTCATATTAAAAGATAACAATTGTTGTGTGACAGTTGGGGTCCAAAAACTGTATACTATTTTCTTACTAAGTTTCATTTCTTGTTTGATAGAATTATCGTTTTGAAATAGTAAAATCTACACAATCATCGGGCACTCAATTCAATCACTTGTTTACACGTAATGTGCTAATATCTTAGAGATATATCTAAGAGATTAGGAGTAGCTAAACTTATAGAAGCAAGTTAATCAATCCGGTTGTAGTGTTCGAGCCAAATTTCGGATCTTGTGATGTATCAACTCTACCGTAACCGTAACAGCCTGTGAATGTCCCACTGCTGGGCTAAAGGCCTCCTCTCCTCTTTTTGCGGAGAAGGTTTGGAGCTTATTCCACCACGCTGCTCCAATGCGGGTTGGTAGAATACACATGTGGCAGGATTTCAGTGAAATTAGACACATGCAGGTTTCCTCACGATGTTTTCCTTCACCGTAAAGCACGAGATGAATTATAATCACAAATTAAGCACATGAAAATTCAGTGGTGCTTGCCCGGGTTTGAACCCACGATCGTCGGCTAAGATTCACGCGTTCTTACCACTGGGCGATCTCGGCTTTATCAACTATAAATTAGTTAAAACACTCGGATCTTTCAATAATGTCTAAAAACGTCTTAAACAACTCTGGCTAAAAATATATAGGACTAGTTATTTAATCGCCCAGATATTTTAAATTGAGATTCAAACGGTAAAATGCTGCTGTGTACGATCATAATTGATGCAGTACCTTTTTATCTTTATAATATCACATATTTCATTCATCATTGTAAATAATTTCCACGTAAAAAATGTTTTACTCTAAAATATCCGATAGTGACAGTTAATCTTTGCCTTAACAATTCCGTTTTCCTTTACTATTAATTTTCGTTAACGAGTCCTGATTTTTCAGTAGGTCAAGATACTGTACGAGATATTCTGATGCAATTATCTTATCATTAACAGAGATGTTTGCGATTCCCTTATCGGTTACATTACATATTTGTACTATTTCTTTGCTAATGCATTTGTTAAACTTGTTGTTCATTAGACACTCCTTTGATGATAGTGGTGATTATTTATGGCCGTTTGCTTCATTTATATTGACATATTTTGCTTTCTCATTTAAATAGAACTTATCTTTCCTCAAAGATGTAGTATCAAAAGCCGCAATATTATCTTTGTAATAATCAATGTAGATTATGCGTAATAAGTAGTAGGTCAAATGTTAAATTATCCTTGATTAATAAAATAAAAATTTTCTTTCAAATACTTTATTAAATCGTATCAGTATAGTATATGCGCGTGTTTGCGCGTGAAACAGTAGTCATTCTATCTTATAAGAATTGACTTTTGTCATTGACTTGAGTCATAATGAATTAGGTTAAAGAGTATCCTGAGGAGGACAGCCTCACAGCACCGTCAGCACAGCACAGGAGAGGCCGCGGATGCGTTATATCAACACGATCTCGCAGCCATTCCGATCCGTGCTAAGGACGGCTATCACAGTGGTTTTAGTGGGTAGGAATCCCACATAACTCGGTTCCACCCCCAAGGGACCCGGGTACCTTTCGGAAGGCTTCCACTGCAAAAATGAAATAAAATTAAAGAGTATCCATTTGCAGAATCAGTAGCTGCAGTCATGTAGAGGGTGGCCTGCTTTAAATGTAGGTTAGCTACGTCAGCTTATATTAAATGCTATCAGTATTCAAAGATGTTATCAATTTGATTGATTTCAGCGTCATTTACTTATCTTTCAGTTTGTACTCCATTCGTACGTGGCGCTACATAAATCGTTTCTGTTATCGTGGCATTTCTTTTTGTTTTAGATTTTTTTGACATATTTGCGTTATTTATTTTAAGCATCTATTATGTACTTACTATATTTTTGTTTAAATAACAGTCATAATTTTTGTAACTACTTTATTTACAATACTTTTCAGCTTGTTAGAACTAAGCTCATGTAGTTCAAAATAGTTAATTTTGTCAGCTAATAGTATTATTTGAAATATTGTAGTATAAACTGTAGTTAATATAAAACTGTGTTGTATTTTATATGAACTTTTCGGAATTTTACTGATACAGTCTGACGAGCCGGTTGGCGTGGTTGGTAGAACACTTGCCTTTCACGCCGAAGGTTGTGGGTTCGATTCCCACCCGGGACAGACATTTGTGTGCATGAACATGTCTGTTTGTCCTGAGTCTGGGTGTAATTATCTATATAAGTATGTATTTACAAAAAGAAAAGTAGTATATGTAGTATATCAGTTGTCTGGTTTCCATAGCACAAGCTTTGTACAAGCTTAATTTGGGATCAGATGGCCGTGTGTGAAAAATGTCCCAGGATATTATTATTATTATTACATACATTAATATTTTTGCGATATATCCCAGTGCACAACAAACATACATATATAACACAGTTTCAAGGCTGTTTTTACCTGTCATTATTAACTGTTTCACATTAAAAAAAAATCTTCAACAGTTGGCTTGATTACCTCAAATAAGATTTCGTAATTGTCATTGATTGTATTAAATAAGTATTATGATTGATAAAATTACTGTGTTTGCGCAGAAAATGCGATACGTACTCGTTGTTCTATTTATATGAATATATAATGATACACAATAACTTCAGCAACTATATTTAGATTATTATCTGCATGTATGTGTAATAAAAAGGCAAGCATTGTACGTTTGAAATTGTTGTTTTTTTTAACTTCTTATTCATTCATTCGCTTGAAAGTTATTGTTTAATAAACACTACTTTTTTTTTTTTTTATATTCGCCGGGAGGGCAAATGACTCTACTCCACCTGTTGGTAAGTGGTAGTAGAGTCCAAACGCGACGACGGCCAGTACGGACGGGAAAAACGTTCTGCACTAGCCGCCTTCGCCTTGCCGGCCCGCAAGATGCCTCTTCACGCCTCGTTTGAAGGAACCCGGGTTGTAAGAGGAGGGGAACACGTGAGCTGGTAAGGAATTCCATTTTTTGGAAGTGCGACAAAGAAAGGAGTTGCCAAATTTCTTTGTTCGCGATGGAATTGATGTCACAGTTAGGCGGTGACATCGAGAACCAGCTCGCGTGGACTTAAGAAGGAAGGGGGAAGCAGGAATTAGAGAGAATAATTCCTCAGAGCACTCGCCGTGATACAGTCGATAGAAAGAGCTCAGTGCTGCTATCTCACGACGCAATTGTAAAGGTTCAAGGGTGTTTGTGACCTTTACGTCGCCAATAATGCGTACGGCACGTCGCTGCAACCGGTCCAAGGCCTCAAGTAGGTACTTAGCGGAGCCATCCCAAAGGTGCGAGCAATATTCCACGCAAGACCGTACCTGTGTTTTGTACAGCAGGCACAGTTGTTGTGGCGTGAAAAAGCGCCGCACCTTGTTCAGAACTCCGAGTTTCCGTGAAGCTGTTTTTATAACAGCCTCGATGTAATCCCTTGGACTAAGGTCGCAGCGAACGTCAATCCCCAGCATGGCGATTTTGCTTTGTATCACCAGCGGAGTACCACAGAGGGAGGGAAGAGGGGAAAATGTTGACTTTTTCGCCGTGAGAGCGCATACCTGTGTCTTCTTGGCATTAAACTCAACAAGATTATCAGAGCCCCATTTGACGATGAGCTCTAACGTCCTATCGAGTTCAATGACAAGATTCTTCCGCCTCTCTTCAATTTCCGCTCGCCCAGCCACTGCGCGTCCGTGGTATCCACCATGCACTGTACTATCGTCTGCATAGCAATGTATGTTCCCAAGAGAGAGCATATCATTGATATGCAAAAGAAAGAGTGTGGGAGATAGCACAGATCCCTGGGGGACCCCAGCATTCACTACATAGAATTGTGAAGCGCAACCATCAACTAAAACACGAAGGCTACGCTTGTGTAGGAAGCTGGCAATCCAGGTGCATAGCTGAGCAGGCAGACCATATGCCGGCAGCTTGGAGAGAAGACTTCTGTGCCAGACCCTGTCGAAAGCCTTGGAGATATCGAGGCTGACAACCAACGATTCTCCATGCTTGTCGATAGCTTCACCCCAGAGGTGCGTTACGTACGCTAGAAGATCACCTGTGGACCGTTTTGGTCGAAACCCGTATTGACGATCATTAATTAAAGAGTGATCTTCTAGGTAATGGATCAGTTGGTTGTTTAAAATCAGTTCCATCACCTTACAAAGTACTGAGGTGATAGCTATTGGCCGATAATTTGCCGGGTCAGACCGATCCCCTTTTTTGGGAACCGCTTGCACATTAGCTCTTCTCCAAGCCTCCGGCACACTTCCCGAAGCGAGAGAAAGTTGGAACAGGCGCGTTAACACAGGAGACAGCTCCGCTGCGCACTTCTTCAGCACTATGGCTGGTATTCCATCGGGACCGCTAGCTTTCCGTACATCAAGTGATTGCAGCTCCGCACGAACATCACGTTGCCTGATTTTGATGTCAGGCATCGTATGGCCACATGAAGGTATTGTAGGTGGCAGCGCACTACAATCATCGATGACGGAATTATCGGCAAAGAGTTTAGCCAGGAGATCAGCTTGCTCTTGCGGACTGTGAGCTAGCGAACCGTCCGGATTTCTGAACGGTGGCAACGAAGGTTGGCAGAAATTGCTTTGCACAGACTTGGTCAGACGCCAGAAGCTACGGGAGCCCCTAGGATGCGAAACAAGGTCATGACCAATCTGTACAATGCGCTGTGCATCCGCTCTCGTGTATGCCTTTCTACAGGACTTGGAATTTTTATTATAGTTTGCTTTCAGTGAGTCAATGTTAGATGCCCCGCTAACGCAGCCGTACTGCGTACTGAGTTGAAGCTCCAGGTTTTTTGGTCGAAAAATTCGTCTCCTGAACGCTTTCCATCGTCGAATTCGCCGTCCCATCGAGTTAAGAGAGCTAGGCAATAGAGATATATTTCTAGTTTACGTCAATATGGACCTTGCCACATATGTATTACGTACCTGTTTAAAAAATATTTAAACAAATACTAATCTATACCTTTAGTCAAATCGTCTGTTACCCTATTGCAAGTCTCACTTCCATTCGTTTTTATTCGGTCCTCTTGCCTATCAGCGTCAGCCGACTTTCAAGGCTAGTAATATCTACCGACAATATTTATCTCGTGGTTATTGTAAGCAAAGTATTTTGTTACTCCTCATTACCTAGTAGAGTCTAGCTTACATCTATAAATTGTTTACAAAGTACGCACATACGGAACAATAAAAATGGATTTAGATAGATCAATGATCGATGGAAAATTTATAAACCTCAGTAATCTAGCGATTAAGATAACATAACTTAGTTTGTATGCAACGTGCTTTACTTTTAATCGATATTAGCGCGTAGTTTTTTTACCGTCGTAAAACCTTCACGTGCTTATATTGAGCACGTGTATTAAAAAAAAAAAAAACAAATAATTTCGCAACGCGTTTATATTTTTTAGACTGATTGACAATTTGGTTACGTCTTTCAATAGTAAAAGGCATTGTCAGAAATATAAACGATTACTTTTGCGGCATTTTTGACTGCACTTTCCTGCCCCTTGGTCTTGATGCACATCAGTACAAGTATTAACAGTTCTGCGGTACATAGAAGTCTGCTCAAAGGCCTACCACCAATAAATATACACTATATATTACTATTTATATTTCCTTGCATCAATATATACTGCCTCGGGATTATGAAAAAATTATAACATAAATCATTGTTTGTTTTAGTTTCCGGACAACGCATACATTAATCAAATTAAAATTTTAATTAAAACAAGATTAAACTGCACGCACATTTACCGTGTTAAGTTATATGCGTATTTTATATGTTCTATAAAAAGCAAATGTCTCTCACTATATAAGCTGCTATTAAAAGATTAAAAATACATTATACGTAACATATACGATGTCATAATTGTAGTATTATTTGACAAATATATCATTTACGTAGACACGTTTACCCGTAACAGCCTGTGAATGTCCCACTGCTGAGCTAAAGGCCTCCTCTCTTCATTTTGAGGAGAAGGTTTGGAGCTTATTCCACCACGCTGCTCCAATGCGGGTTGGTGGAATACACATGTGGCAGAATTTCAGTGAAATTAGACACATGCAGGTTTCCTCACGATGATTTCCTTCACTGTAAAGCACGAGATGAATTATAATCACAAATTAAGCACATGAAAATTCAGTGGTGCTTGCCCGGGCTTGAACCCACGATCATCGGTTAAGATTCACGCGTTCTTACCACTGGGCCATCTCGGCTTGCACGTTTACCCATGACGCTCTTATTATTTTAAATAACAATAAAAAATTCCGACACACTTATCGCTGCCCTACATATCTGATACTAGAAATTCTTTTTACTTCGCCCGCTTGAAACTTGATATTTTTTTATAATTCCAGCAAATCTCGTTTTAGATTGTTACCAGTATTCTAAATTTGTAATTATAATTTCAGTATTATAGTAAAATAAATTTAGCGCAAACGTATTTTCATACTTTAAAAAATGTTTTATATACAGACACATTTCAAATATTATATTATTAGTATTTGCCTGAACCTGCTTTAAGTTCTGCTATCACTGATAGTGCGTTATCACCGTCTTAACAATCAGTGACATGTCGCCATGTATCATCATACATCATCTGGGAGTCTTGACGTGATTCCGATGAGATTTTCCGCCAAAATCTACCATTTTGATAAAGGCCGTCACTAAGCTAAGCCGTAACGCCGTTACATAACCAGTTACGTAATCAGAAAATCCTATCAATAGCCCTTAATATTTTTGTCGCTTGGCCAAATTTTTCAGTTCCTAATAAGTGTCTCCAATTATTTAACACGTCAGCAATAATTACGTTTCCCTAATTATCTATAATTATATAAGATTCAAATATATCGAATGCATCGATCATATCACGTAATCCTTTATTATGTTTTGTGTTATCGTTTTCGTGCAAAAATTTACTGATATATTTTTTTTCGACAGCAATATGAAACAGTAGATTAGACAGTAATAAATTAATTTATTGGAGCAATCAGTGATTTCGAAGTGAGTGTGTACGTATCAGTATTAATGAACTCAAGTGATATTATAAGTTAAAAACTAGTATATAAAACAGGATGTGTTTCCGAACAAGAGGATTCGATTAGTGAATATGTCAGTGAGGTGACGTTGGACCGAGGCCGTTGGGCTGTTGTGATAGTTAGAAAGAAACATTCCCCTGTTAAAAATTCTGTCCCAGGGCCCGGCGGAGAATTGCAAGGATATTTGCAAAATGACCAAGGGCCCTCGGAAAGTGAAGCTAGTCATTGTAGTCAACAATAAGAAAGAGTAAGTATTTTAATATTTATATATTTTACTATTATATTATATAAGAAGAAATTAAAGGGTGCCTTCCTCGAAGGCAAAATGATTCAAGAACTAGTGAATCGTCCACTATATGCATAGACATTGGCATTGCAAAAAACACCAAGATATTGCCCTTTACTAAACTTTTACACACATTTTACACATAACACACACAACACCCTATTTCCAGTGAAAATGATAAACAAGTTACATTATAATACATAATACATCGATTAAAAGTTATAACTTTCCTATATACATTTTTTTTGCAATCACTGAATATACAAATTTTTAATTAACATCGTTTAAGTTGGGTTTTATCATATCAAACTAAATACTGATATTTGTTTTTCGTCATGATATCATATGTTATTTCTTATCTTATTTAATTTAAATCTTTTCGTCGATATATTGCTACTGCAATGTTTTAGTCGGATATCGACTTATTTAATTTCACAGCCATAAATATAGTTTACTATTTACATTAAATAATAAAGTTATAGATATTACAAAATTCTTTTGAAATCAATAAAAATATGTAATAGTCGACGTTTCAGAACACAACTTAAGGATTTCACTGAATTTAAAAAAAGTATTAACTTAAATACGATAATAATAATTTATTTTAACGTGTAAAATATTTTAACTTGGATATAATATTTGTTTCAATGTAATATTAAATAAATTTTAGTTGGTGATTATTATTATGATCAACTTTAAAATTCAAATGACATATTCTCAAAATAATAAAATATTTTATGTACAGACATTTTTATATAATACAAAATTAAAATAAAAAGAACAAAAGACATTAATTTATTAAATACAACCTTATTGTAAAACAAGCAACAATCAATAAAAATCATTCAAAGCTATATAAGTTTTATACGTTTAATTGTCTTAAATTGGATTTTATAATTGCTTATAAAACTACAAATATAGCTACATATATTTTAGATTATTGGTGGTCTCCTGTTAACGTCATCCCCCGCTGCAGTCAGCCCCATCACGATGCTTACAGTACGTCGGCAATTTGACGTCGTAAGCGACGATTAAATGCTTTGGACCGCGTTTCTAGTTATTTCGAATTATTGCTGCGTAAACAGTCGTTAGATACAACGACAAAATGTCAAAATTAAAAAGAAAGCTACACGTAAGCGCTGTTTATCGACAATTGTTGTGATCGAGACATCGTTCGCTGCTGAGTTATGTGTGGATCGCTGATGCTGCATCTTGCGTTGAAACGTTGATTGGAAGGTTACTCCGAAGTCGGACCTTACGTATAGCGTTTAATAGGATACCGTAGTCTTAACGATTCATTTTTTACAACGGGCTGTTTCCTCCGTACTTACACATTCGATACCATTATTTTATTCAACGTTCAACAATACGTCTTAACAATAGTAATATTAATTAATTGTTAACGTTGCTTTATGATACATATATATAGTTTTATTTTTCAAAAGTATATTAATAATATTATATATATTGATGTGATAAATCAAGCTAGGTATATTATTTCAGGGACATTAAAAGATTACAACATGTTTTTATTGATTTAAAATTCAGAACAAAATTTATGTATATTATAATGTAATTGTAAAATACGTTATCGGTTAAGCGTTTTAAAAGTAGGACAATGTAATATAAGAACTAAGTTCAGTCCCATGAAGTTGAATCGATTAAACAGCAATTAATATTTATAGCACGCGTTGTTTTCCTTATCAATTATATATACATTCTTAATTACTCATAACTTATTACATTTAACTTATTAATTTATTATTTAATCCTAACAGGATGAAGTATTGGAGATTCACTTCTAAAAAAATCGCTTTCAGATTAATTAGGAATCTGTAATTTAAGATACTTTTACAATCTATAGGCTCTTGATATTGCTAATGAATAATATATTATATTGCAAAAACAATCAGAATCTGGCCTATCGTATTAAATCCGTTGCACTGGCTTATTAGTGAAGACAGGATGCAAGCGATTTTGCTCCTATTAACTCATGCAATTAAGATGATGTTACGATAACATTTGCATATAATGGCTACGTATTTACGCCTGTTCATTCATAAATAGGAATTTCATTGAAGTTTAATTGATCGTACCGTTTCGAACTTGCGTCTTTGATTTAGTATTTCGAAAATATTTGTTATTACGTTTGAAGTATGTTTGTTTTGTTTTATTTCCAGATATTGTTTAAATAATTTGTTTCTGTGTTTATTAAACCTTATGATAACGAGATAAGGTCTATTTTAGGTCTTTTCAATAATTTCGTTCAAACTCACACCTTTAGTCACCAAATTATGTCCATACCTTAACTAAATACTGATTAAACTATTAGTCTTATAAAATCGAACAGTCTTCCGTTGCATTATTATTACCATATTTTAATTTTGATTTTAATATACTTATTATTATAAGAAAAATATAATTGGAAAAATAAATTTGATGATCATGAAATAAGATATAAACTGGATCTAAAATGGCCCCTTTAGGTACCCCAAACTAAACGATGTCAATAAAAAAATTAAACTATTTTCAAACAATTTTAAATCTTCATGAAAATCATCTCCCATGACAAGCCCTACGGTAATGATGGTCATCGTGACGGTGACTGTTGTGTTTGACGCGGAAGCTGAAGCTTCCTGTCATTATATTAATGACACGTACCTGCTGTAGGCCAATGATGATTCGAAAATATAGATTTGGTATCATTTATGGAAAACACAAGACAAACAATCACAGCTCTATAATCTAATGTTGGTATGAATGTTCTATATGTTAATTATTGCACTATTATTGCTACTGATTAAATATATAATGCTATTATATAACCAACACCAATATAACCCCAGAATATCCTTGGATAGGTATTCATCCACACATATGACAATAAGCACACACATACACACATATGACCAGACTACAACCAATCGAAACTCCTATTACCTCCAAAGTTATTTATCATTAGCGGATACTTACATTACCGTTTTATTGTATTCGGTTCACCTTTTTTATAATGTCTTCAGAATTCCGTTTTGTTTTTATGACTTTAATATTACATTTCGTCGAAACGACGGTCACAAGTTTCACGACTAAGTACCAAAATAACCGCATTTGCGATTACTAATTCTATTTTGTCCTGTTTTTGAACAAAAATTTTAAAGATTTTCATAGATATTCGATTTTGTTTTCCTGCTTCCCAATATTTGTTGCTAGTAATTAAATCTATTTTTGTCTATAATTCAAACACCATTAAGCGCAACCAGTTTCTTGCATGTATTGTTTCATAGTAAAATCAAGCTTTTCTTATGTACAATTATTTAAGAAAGATAAATTAATATTTAACAGTAATTTCTTACTGTTTAATTTTTGAACCAGCGTAACAGGCACAAGGGACATAAAGTCTCAGTTAATGTCTTTGTTTTCAAGATAGGCGCCGCATTGGCGAAGTAAGGAATGATTAATTTTTCTTAATTTAAATCTATGGGCGCTGATGACGACTTACCATCAGGTGGCCCACATACATGTCTGCCTGTTTTGTTTCCAAGTTTGCAAACATTAGTTTTATCAACTATGTTAAATGCTTCCGTTGAAATATTTCTGTTATTCTGCAATCAGAGTAAATATTTTTCATGAAAGTAAAGCGGGTACGCTTATCTGTGAAATTTATTATAATATTTGCTTACGGAAATGGAACAACAAATTTAGTAATAACTATGAACAATTTATCGTGAGGAAAATTTGTAATTTTATTACTAAATTATTATAATATTTACGCTGATTTTATAATTACATGTATATATGATACCAATTTATAATTCATTACAATTCAATGTACTTCCATACGATTCTTATAGTTTATTTGTAACATGTTTTTTTAAATTGCATAACATTTCTCTCTTATATTAATTAATTTCATATAATATTGCAATGTAGCTTAGATTACACTTGTTAAACCGTAAAAAAATATGTATTTTTTTGTAAGGACAAAAAACTATTTCTGTTTGTTTCTGAATCACGCTAACGTTTGGTTCACTCCGATATATATAGGTTCTCCACTTTTCGAATATAATGTTGGCATATTTGGAACATTCTGTTGGTAACAAGTGTCAACCAGAACTACCGAAGCGGTTTTTTAGATCGTAATTTTTAATTAATATTTAAACCAGTTACACACATTCGATTGAACTAAGATTTTGCACACGTTTCGATGTAGATGACTTTACAATCAAATAGGTACTTAACTATTTTAAGAAGTTTTTTTTTTCAACTTTTTAGGTATATTATAACTGTGAAAGTAGCTCTGTATATCTGTCACATTTTCACGGCTAAGCCACTGTACCTTAATTGTTGAAATTTGGCACGAAGCAAACTTGAACTCTAAGGAAATATTTAGGTTACTTCCTTATAATAAAAATCTGATTCAGTAATCATTAAAACCAAAACTACTACTGGGATTCGTCGGGTATAACACTATGAAACCCGTATAATAATACACATATAGAAATAATTTGTTTACGCATCATCGTTAATAGTCATCCATTAACTTTCAACACTGTCACCATGAAATCAATCAAATATTAATATTTTAATAATTATTGCCAATGTCCTCAATATTAAAAAAAAAACCGACAAAGTGCGCGTTGGACTCGCGTACCAAGGGTTTCGTAAAAACTTGTAGGTATGTAATTAGTTCGCCAATTTAAAACGTCCAACTACAAATTAACAATATCAATTAAAATATAGCTGTCCCTCTTCTTGTCAAACATGATTGCGTTGAGCGTTTGTTTTTTTTTAATTGCTCCAAATAATTTTTGAACTTGATAACTCCAATCGTTCCTGAGAAAAAGGGCTTTCACAGACGGACAACGAAGTAATCCAATAACTGTTGAAGAAACAGAACCCCTTAAGAATATATAATTATAATCGTTTCGTAATGAACTAAATAAATATATAATTTAAATTATCAAAATCATGTATCGATCATCTATCCATCCTGTATTGTGCAAAATTTCTTGCAAACATGTCGTTAAAGTAATCTTGTAATCATTAAAATGAAATCTTGTAAAACGAGATGCGAGACTCATTCAAACTCATGACATAACATATATACTTCTAAGATATGTATATTATATACTTGGTTTCACCCCTTAAGTTAATTTCACCACTTAAAAGTATCAAATAATATAAATCCGTTATATCGTTTAGATAAATGATTTACGAGGTTCTAGTTTCAGGTTTAATGTGATAACAGGGGTTACTTGGTGATAAATCCACCCACTCTTCAGATATTAAATGGCAAGTGAACCACAGTGACACAAGGGACATAACATCTTAAATCCCAAGGTTGGTGGTGCATAGACAACGGCGATGTAAGAAATAATAACCATTTCTTATACCGCCAATGTCCAGTGGTGACCACTAACCGTTTGCCTGTCCACCCTGCCTATAACCTAAATTACTAAAATATAAATTTACTAGCTGTTCCGCGCGTATTCTTCGTTGGTCATAGCGTCATGCCGTATAACGTGACTGGCGATCATACCTTCTTTTTTGCCAATATTCCTGACGTTTTGACATAGTTGATTACAAAAAAGTCATTCTCTACACGATCTAAAGCACGCACACAGACAAACTAAATTAATTTAACAATATTAATAATATCGTACTATTTATAATCTGGAATTACAAATGTTAGCAAGTCATACTGAGAGTATTTTTTTTATTAAATCGAATACCATGGTCTTTATTACAACACACATACTTTCCCATAGAATTTAATTGCAATTAACCCATAAATGAGTTTGTGTCAGACTCGCGTCGTTTGGTACCCGCACGCTATGGGGTCGTTGTGACATGATTCATCAATAAAGTAAGGCGTTATGGCGGTATGGTTGATATGTAATTTAACTGTCCCCGCTACATTCTTACAATAGAGTGACTGAATTCCAATCAATTACTTATGATAGAGCAGTTTGTTTGACAAACATCATAACTTAGGCAATCGTAGTCCACTGCTGAACATAAACGCCAATGTGCGACAAAGTTGTGCTGTGATGCCTTCCCCAAGCATCGGGACCCGTCACTATTGAAGGAACTCGAAGTTTGAGGTTTTTTTAATTGAATTTAGTCTTCAAAATAAATCTTCTTTCATTATTTTTATGAACATTTACATAATAAAAAAAAATCTTTTAAAAAACTTTTATTAAATCCATATTCTCTAGTTCGTATTGTATCTACTATTCGCTACAGATATATTAAATGAAGTTAAACCATAACTTGTAAAAAAATATTATATATTAACAGCATTTCAAGGTACAATATGGTGCAACTTGAGTACTTTATGCTTTGAATAGCGACGTGGTGTTTCAGAATTGCTCCTCAAGAGTTGAAGATCTTCGCAATATCTTCGCCTAACAGTGGGACATTCGTAAACTATTACTGTCTATTTTAAATCCATACATAATATAAATAACTAAGATTTACAATAACGTTTAAAATAAATATCAAATTCCCATATCGTCTATTGTTTTAACCGCTACGGTCGCTGTTCCACGTTTCCACGCTTAATTAAATTCCTGAACAGTTTTTTGCGATGTGATGATGACTATGTCGTCATTAAAATACATAACATTCATTGAGCTAAAGATCTCATGTATATAAGATATCTAAGATATCATGATTTTTGCCACAAAATATATTAATGATTTTATTCTTATTACGTTTTGCCTATGATCGATTAAATGAACAGTTTTAATAGCGAGTCGTTTAAGCGGAATGAGAGTTTTTTTAACGAAAAGAAGCTTTTTTTTATTAATTTATGCTTAGTTCTGTATAAATCATTTGTATCGAACTTTCTCATTATTTCAATACTGACCAATCATGATGGTTAAAGGTTCTACAGTATTTGGCCGTATATTACATATCTCATAAACAATAGCTTATTAATCCATTATTGTTATAAGATTTATTTTCACGTAACGCAAGTTCTTCCGTTACATTGTCATTAATCATAACGTTCATCTTATGTTTTTTTTTTTCAGATAAATATTTGACATTTCTTTTAAGTTTTTTTTTTTTTTGTCTTTTTCGAAAAAATCGTTTAGGTTTTTCATCTTTAATTTTATATTGAAAGCTTTTTATGAGCTTTAATTTAATTTAATATGTTATAATATGCGTGGAAAAATCTTGTGACTAAATTTTTGCTTCAATAAGACCCTTGATTGAGCTGAAATTTAGACAAAATAAAGTGATGTACATACTTATATTATAATTATGATTACACCCGCTATCTAATGATCAACAGTAATCAGTAACAGCCTGTGAATGTCCCACTGCTGGGCTAATCCTCGTCTCCTTTTTTTTTTGAAAATGTTTTAGCTTATTCCACCATGCTGCTCCAATGCGGTTTGGTGGAATACACATGTGACAGAATTTCACCGAAATTAGACACAAGCAGGTTTTACGATGTTTTCCGTCACTATCAAGCACGAGATGAATTATAACACAAATTAAACACATGAAAATTCAGTACTGCTTGCCCAGGTTTGAACTCGCGATCATCGGTTAAGATTCACGCGTCCTTACCACTGGGCCATCTCGGCTCTATGATCAACATGATTTGAAAAAAATCTTATATAGCCTATTTATTGAGAAATGCTATACTACTTAACGTCACGCTACGACCCAGGTTGCCTGGCCTGAGTATTATATAGTTGTGTTAATATATGCTTGCTTCTATATTCTATAACAATTTGAATTTCAAACTCGTATTGTTCAATATTCATGTATTAAAACATTTATTTAATAATTATCGTAATGCCACTTCTAGCAAACATACTAAATACATATATAGATGTTCGATTCGCACGTCACTGTGACCTTCCACGTCAAATGACGTCTTCACCAAGGATGGTTAATGTCATTGCGTGTGAAACACCCATCATCTCATCATCGTCTCATTGTTAATGTTCTGAATCATTATATGACATTTGTAAATTGAACTTAAGATTGGTTGTGTTTTGTTTAATTTTCATTTTTAAAGAAATATATTAAGTACATACAAGTCTTGGTAACACGATTGACTTTACGTGCTTCGTTTGTGTTTATTCATCATATGTTCAGCGGTGAATAAAAGATCGGTGAAATGCTTGTGTTGAAATTCAATCCCATTTCTGTCCTCCAACCCGCACTAAATCAGAGTGGTGAAATCAAAGCTCCGATAATAGAAGACAAAAAGTTTGCCCAATAATAAGAATTATTAGACAGAAAGAGTTATTGGACCGTTACTAATTGATCATCTTAAAGATAACATTACTTGTATGGGTATTTCCGTTCCAAGTATTAGGTAAACCGAAAATACTCGGTGCCCCTAATAGTAACTAGGTATTTAAATTCAAATATATTGAGATCTTTAATTAATTTAAAAACAAATAAAACTGTTTGTCGTATTATAAGTAGATTTAGTACTTTAGATAGATTTATAAAAAAATAATTTATATATATATAAATGTTTATATATATATTTGATCATATTTTTGCAATATAGCAATAATACCGCAGAGTTACAAAACATTATTAATGTTAATAACATTTGCAAATAACAAGGCTGTATAAAATTAGTACAGAAATGGAAATGAAATACAAATATTCAATAAAAAACTGTCACGACAGGCTTATGTAATAACTTTAAGCGCAAAGTGAAGCCGTAAAGATTACACGCTCAAATGACGTCGCGAGCTTACTTGTGCGAACCGGTTTGCGCAGTTAAACGCATGCTTGTGAATAGTTGTAATTGTAAATATTTTTAACGTGTTTTTGATATAATTATATTAATACAGAAATATGTAATTTTTTGGCAGTTTAACTATCGAACTAATTTGAAAATATTATCGGCCCGTATAAATACTGGGCAAAGTCTTCATCTCCTCTCGAGGATAAACTTTAGGAGCCACAAAGCTACACTGAGAATTGGTGGTATATAAATATTTTGTTTAACTTCATCCAAGACATGCAGGTGTCCTTGCAAAGTATTCTTTACCGCCAAACACGTAAACAAAAATTAAGCACATAAAATGACAATATTGTTTGACCGGATATGAACCCCTGTTGGTTGAGACGCCATATACCCATTGGGTAGGAATGTAATGACGGTTATAAATATCAGTGGATCGAGGACACATTGGTTCATATTTATCCTGAAAACAGAATTAAATTAGATGAAATAAATTTGTTTGGCATCGACTATCAGATGATTTGCGCAATCCGAGTTAAAAGGTCGCGGGTTCGATTCACAATCGGATATTTTATTTATCAGTCATACATTAAGTTATGTATTAGTTATGTATGAGTACCGTCCTTGTCTCGTTAAGCTGCCGGTGCTCTGTTATCACAAAGAACTGATAATAATCGTTGATCCTATGTAGGAAAATTATTTTATTTTAACTGATTGCTTCTATATTGTAGTAAACAGATTAAATTATTTTTAGTCTATAAATATATATATTTGGTTTTCTTATTCTATATCTCAGTTATGACCAGCCTAAGTTATCAAATCAAGACATGCCGACAAATGTAGTTTTAACTGGCCGTGATAGCTTAGTGCTCTGAAGACGAGAATATTAACCGATGATTCAGAGTTCGATCCCGGGCACATGCCACTGAATTTTCATGTTAAGCACATTTGTGTTTTTAATTCATCTCTTATTCTTGTAAAGGGAAACATTGTGAGGGAACTTACATAAGGCGAGCTGGTACTTGACCTAGCCGCATTGGAGTAGCGTGGTGGTGTAAGCTCCAAACGATCTCTTCAAAACTCTTTTTGAAGAGAAGGTACTGTACTGTACATTTTGTTTATAAATATTCATGAAAAACAAATCAAATTGTATTTTTAAAGTATTTAATCGAGAGATTATAATTCCACGTGTGATACGCTCGGTATTATCATCGCGTTACTGTTATCCCCTTATTAATTATTATTACCCCCTAATTAAGTAGCTAATTACTGCACTCATACAATTGTATTAGGCAGCAACGTACTGCGTTTTATATCAATAACTGTACTTAAAATATAATTTTTTAAATCGCGCTTAATTGTTTGTTTTGTAATACAAAAACTACTCTATCGATATCGATGCAGTACTTCAAGAAATATAGAAATTATTTAAATTGATTTAATTGCATCATGAATTGTTCGTAAACTTAATACTCTTGTGTTCATACCAATTTAATATCTTAAAAAAATAGTTATGGTTTAGTTGTAAGTTATGGCTTCTCTTGATCGATTCATTCTCGTAACGCAATTAGTTGGCAATCAGAATCACAAGATCAATAACATTACTTGCTTTACGTTCTAAACTCCGAGCGGTTACTACCATTTTTTATGTAATAATAATAATAATAATACCCTGGGACATTTTTCAGACACGGCCATCTGATCCCAAATTAAGCTTGTACAAAGCTTGTGCTATGGAAACCAGACAACTGATATACTACATATACTACTTTTCTTTTTGTAAATACATACTTATATAGATAATTACACCCAGACTCAGGACAAACAGACATGTTCATGCACACAAATGTCTGTTCTGGGTGGGAAACGAACCCACAACCTTCAGCGTGAAAGGCAAGTGTTCTACCAACCACGCCAACCGGCTCGTCAAATATGAGTATGATCTCGGCATCTTCATACTTACGGTAAACATCCGGTCAAGTGGAAAAGAGCCGAAACAAATCCAAGTTTTCAGAGTTTAACGTTCAACTGCTTAGTTATTGTGGCTTTAAAACGACATTATGAATAGTTAATTAAGGTTTATAGTATTTCACAATTGTTCATATAATCCGTTTCATCTAAGTAGATTTTCTCACGGACATTGCATGTTTCATGCGAACAGCAAATCACGTTAAATTATTATCATTCCATTATTAAATTCTTAAACAATTGTACGTAAATAAAGGCTACGAGTTGCCGTCTTGTGGACAGATTTAACGTCATAAGTCAAACTTGACGAATGGAACGAATAAACGCTAACTTAATACATATTTTATTCGAAAAACCTACATTTTTGTAGTTAAAATATTTGTTTTTCTTTTATATATATTTTTTTTTATATATATTAGGTATGTAGACTGACAAATTGGCCTCCTGTTGCTCACTACTTTCTACATGAATTTGTACTGTAAGAAAAAAACACATAATTAACTACATACCTTCATAATCATTGTTATGTAAATATAATTAATAATTTAAAATACCTAATTGATTTTTAATCATTTATATTTAAGATTTAGGATTATGTTGTAAATTGTGTAAATACTGTAATAAATGCTATGATAACGATTGATTATACATAACAATCTATGTATATATATTTAATTAGCGCGTATTCGTGACGTCTTACCGTCTTATTCTTAGAAACATTGTTTTATTCGAGATAGTTTAACATAATAATTTATTGTATTCCCCCACACGAGCATAGGCTACATAGTTATATGGCTAATAAAAATAAAACATAGAGAATTATTCTTGTTTGACGATCAGAAAATATAATAGTGATTGCAATTACGGGCATGAGAGCTAGAGGAAGTCCAAAAGGCCGTGCGATTAGAGGGTTGGGTCTTGTATGTATTTATTATATATGGCATTGTAAAACGATTAAAGCGTCTTGTATCAACTCGATGTGACTCTATTCCGGTTGTGGAGTAACTCCCTCAATTCAGTTCAATACAGTTAAAAGTTAGATAACTTTTCTAACCCTCAAAAAATCTCTTTTTTGTCTTCGATATAAGTGGAAATTATCTCACTGTTCTGACTTACTGAAATTACTTCACTCTTGTATGAAAATTTGCTTCCTCTGTTTTTTTTTTTATTTAAAAACAAATAAAATCTTTAAATAAATCTGAACTAGAAACATATTTGTGTAATACAACTGGTTTGAAAAATTTTAAATGGCTTTTTTGTGTAACTTTTATTGGTTTATCATTTAAACCAGTTTTGATGAGTGTGGTATGCAGAATTGATGCATCTTAAATGTTAGAAATTTGCTCGGCATTTTTCATGCACTGAAATTTGTCACGCCAATATTATATTATTATATGTGATCCTCAAAATAGTGATATCATATAATTTAAGTGATGCAGATATCGGTTTCTTGTCCTCCTTCACCGAAAATAAGTATGATCGTCATGCTAGATCGTAGTCTAGAGTTGTCTACATAAAATCTATTCCTATCCATATTTGCTTGTGCTCACGAAAATACATTTACGTAATCGAAGATCACACACCTATCACCTAGCCTGTAATCGTCCTTGTCAACTATATACGTTAACATGTTCATCACGATCTGCTGATGAAAATTACAAATATTCTATTACCTTGTGCAGCGACTCTTTAGGCAATTGACAGTTATCGTTTAACACTATCATCGCTTCGTGGATAACTAAGATCTCTGCACGTCTGTCCGGAATATTGGAAGTAATCCCAAAAATTTGGGTATTGATTTCACTTGATAATATAGCTGTTTTTAAGTTGAGATTGTTTACTGGCTGATGTTCTCATAGGCTTAAAATATAGAGCGATCTGTTCCAAGGAGCTCTGAAGTGAACGGTATAATAACCTCAAGTTGCCGTACGCACTAGGGAAGAATTCAGGGGTGGCAAGATCACATGATAATTCCGCTGAGCCACGAGCGAAGCACGGCACAGAGCAGCGGATACGTTTCTTAAAACGATCTTGCGACTCCTCTAATCTGTGTCAAAGATGGTCCTTGATTAAGCTTTAATGGGAAAAAACCCACACAACCTAGTTCCCCAGAGCCCGGGTTTTGTTTAAAGATTATCCATGATATATCCATTACAAGATTAGCGATAACAAATAAACAAACATAAATTTTTAGTGGCTTAACATATGGTAATGCTATATTTATTTTATACATTGCGCAATTTGTAGTATTTATTTACACATTTCTGGAGTACGATTATTTGATGAAATCATTTAAAATTGTATTTATATATTGCTAGAACTTAGTATGGTATAAGTAAGGTGTATAAATAAAAAAAATACGCAAACTTACGCAAGTTTATGTCGTATTTTGAGACATCACCAAATATAAAGTTATATACATAAAAATATGATATTTTTGTAAAAATAATCAAGCAAGCAACAGTAAACTTAACGACACTTTCTTGTGTGGAGTACCTATGTAGAAGAGGGGAACATGTAAGTCATGAATGTAATATTTCACTCATATGACTTACAGTACAGTACAACAATAACAGCCTGTAAATGTCCCACTGCTGGGCTAAGGCCTCCTCTCCCTTTTTTGAGGAGAAGGTTCACCTTCTCATATGACTTAGACAATTACAATTATTCTAGTCGGTAATAAAATACTTGAACAAAAGTTTCGTTAATGAATCGATCTTACTTAATAGGATCCTCAACACACATCTCCAATTTATCACCTCTTAACGATCCCTCGACTGGGCTAAGGCCTCCTTTGTTCCTTCACACACAGACAGAAATTAAGCTCATGAAAATTAAGTGATGTATGCCTGTGTTTGAAATCGGTATTAGCTTACTGGTGATTAAATAAATTGTACGTCCACCACACTCATACCATACGTAAAAACTACGAATTATAATTTTAAACTCAAGCAATTCTCCACGTTCACGCCTAATGAGTCTCTCTGTAACATACAAATTGTCCACTTGACCTAACGTTTCGTCGCTGCATATATAATATCACACTTTTTTTTTGCTTAAAAAGCATTCTTCAATTTCATTGGTCTTTTGCAAAACAATGGATTTTCAAATCTTCATGCTCTGTTACTAATATTGATGACGAACCAATTGTATATACAAAAATGGAATTTACTTATATCCACATTGTTTTCACGAATACAGAAGTTTCCAGAAAATCTGCAAAATAATACAATTTTAAGATTATCTCTTAGAAATGAAAAGTGATTTTAATCTATATATAGTTTGTTATGGGTATTATTTAAATTTTGATTATCATTTAATATAACTTAGATCTGGACAACTTTATTACAAAAAAAAAAGATTTTTGACTTTCTATATATTAATTATCAAACTATCTTCAATTAACAAACTCTCCCGTTATTTCATCACAGTTTTTTTTAATATTTCGTTAGCGTATCACACAACGCCGAAATCGCGAGCACGTGTGCTGAATTCTGATGAAGTCGCGAAATTGTCACCCTCAAGGATGAAGTTAGTCATGGCATAAATCCAAGAATAAGAAATTTGTTTATCGAAAATATTTAATTCCGGTTAGGAATTGAAACAGAACTGTAAATTGAGGATGATTATGGAGATAAAGTTATTGGAATTGAACCTGGGTCTGTGGTTGTTCTGGTGATAGACGATAACGCTATTTTATTTATTTTATTGTAAGTAAGTTTATACATTCTCATTAAATACAAACATGATGCGATGAATCCTCGATTGCGGTGTAGTAAACCGCGAGTAGCTGCTTGTATCAAAGTGAAAAAGTGCGTTTGCATAACTGTAGCCATTGAAAATATAATCGGCAAAATCTCGTGCAGAATTGGCCTTGTCTAAATCAAAGGGCGATTAATGTCACAGAGTTATCACCTCAAGATTTTGCAATTTTATGTAAAAAAGAAACGAATTTTGCGTTTTTTTTTAGCTATATAAGGTCAGAGATTACAAAAACTTTGTCGCTTATAGTGAATTTAGGGTAATAATTATCACTGTTTATTGTCATATTTTTCATCGAATATCAAGTTTGAAGGTCAGATAAAAACTATTGTAATCAGGGATTAATGTCGTTCCTATTTCAGTTATCCGTTTCTATGTTTCATGTCAAAATTCCATCTATTATCTTTAAGAATCCATCAAATAAGAAAAGCCTATACAATCCCTTAATGCGATTTGGTTTTCGTATTTTGTGAAGAATTTATCAAATGTTATACTGTTATATCTATAATGATAAGTTATGTAAATACTATAGTTATGTGATAGCTTATATTTGAAATATTTGCTGCCGGATTTTATAAGACGCAAAATTTTTAATATACATATAAGCCGTTGATGCTAGTATTTTTTTTATTGTATAAGAAGGAAGACGAGCATGTGGGCCACCAGATGGTAAGTGGTCACCAACGCCTATAGACATTGGCATTGTAAGAAATGTTAACCACCACCAACCTTGGGAACTAAGATGTATGTCCCTTGTGCCTGTAATTACACTGGCTCACTCACCCTTCAAACCGGAACACAATAATAACAAGTACTGCTGTTTTACGGTAAAATATCTGATGAGTAGGTGGTACCTACCCAGACGAGCTTGCAGAAACCTACCACCAATGAATTTGAATTCATAATCATAAATGTGTATCACTGGTACTGCCTGATGTATAAACGATTCTTTGAATATAGAAACATGTTGATAATTCTAGCTGAATTTATAAGATTATTAGTGGCTTCCATCGATATTTGTGTCATTTATTTATCATCACTACTTATGCAAATGTTTTGTTTTAAGCTAGTGGCGCCTAGCACGTTAATATATTCCTTTCATATAATAAATACCTGTTTATATTCATAAGATATTTCTTTATGTATCAGACATAATGTCGTATTGTTAGTATATAAGCGTACCTGTTTTCTCGTATATTGTTTCATACGGTCGACATTCGTGCGTCAGACGAACCTTGACCGTTAATTAAGTCAATATGATTGCGCGTGCGCACCTGACACGCCATTTTTGCCCTTATTTCACTGCTTTAATAGAAGGCACAGAAATTATATTTGCTTCCTTTTATTTCAAGATAACTAATTGAATATAATGTATTTCTTTAATTCAATTCATTTTATCGTATTAACTGGCTCGTTGGTCTAGTAGTTTATAACGCTGCAGTATACAGTATAAATCCTAAATTCAAATCTCGGGTCGGTCAAATGAAACGTTTTTTATGTCTTTTTTTGTTAAGATAATCTCTCCGGTCGTGTCATATTTTGGTCAACTGGACTATGAGAGGGCGGCATGTTATATATTGGCGCACACACTTGTGCATTACAATGACTTCTGCTCAACCCGTTTGAATCACGGCTGGCTCCGAAAAAAACTTCCGATTGCGACGACGTCAACATTACCATAAAATTTACTTCATTAAGTAGGTAATAAAAAATATTATTCATGATTTTCAAAAGCGTCGCACTTAAGTTTTAATGTAACAAAAATAATCTTAAATAAAATCAAGTCACTTTCTTTCTAAAAGGTCAGATATAAATTATCAAAAGAAATAAAAGAAGATGAAAATTACTTTTAAAATTAAAAAGAAAACCTCACACCTTTAAAAATAAAGTATCCGTGATCTATTTATATAAGCATGTAGGTATAAAAATATCAATTGTCTTATTTTATCTGTTGTAGCATGTTCTATCTCTTTTAGATTTTCTCACGATATTTTCTTTCCCAGCCGATCAAGAGATGAATCAATTACTAATTAAGCAAATCAATGATCTTTCACTGAGCCATCTCTGATTTTGTATATGTACAAATCTGTAAAATCAAATAATGATTATAATCAAAAGACGTAACGGTGCCGGACGCGCGATAGCGTAATATTAATTATTAATATGTTCAGAAAGTTAAGTTTTATTAATCAACGCAATAATCTCGTCTACCATATTTTAATTTAAAATATTTATATATAGACTACGTACCTAAAAAATGTAAAGTATCGCAGTGTAATTACAGGCACAAAGGACATAACATCTTAGTTCCCAAGGTTGGTGGCGCATTGGTGATGTAAGCGATGGTTAACATTTCTTACAACGCCATTGTTTATGGGCGTTAGTGACCACTTACCATCAGGTGGCCCATATGCTCGTCCGCCTTCCTATTCTATAAAAAAAAAAACTTCGGGTATAAGTTTCATGTATATTGGTTTAGTACTTACAGAATCACTTAGTAGTAACAGAATCAGACAATCTTAGGCTTATTAAAGTTCTACGGTTTGTGACAGTATAACAACTTTTTATTTCAGTCGAGTCGTTTTTGTTAGATTTGTTCAACTATTTATAACTATAAATATATTTATTTATATATATAAAAGCGAAATACAACTCATCACGAAATCTCCTAAACTATCCGCCCCATTGTCTTGGAATTTGTCGCAGTTACTCCTTCCCCGACGTAGACTCACTAAGAACGGATTTTTCTTAGCTTAGCTAGTATATGTGACATGTGTGATGTTATCAAATGTTTCAAATATCACGTGGTCAATAGACAGGTCGGTGCGTTAATACGTGTCGGGGTCGACCCCGAGCTGAATATTTATTGATACTTTAAAAACACAGCAGGTTGTCACAGTACACGTTGAATGCTGATCACTTTTGCAACATAGTTTTTTCGGGAATTTATTTTGATAAATAAAATGTAAAAAAAACAACAGGACGAAGAAATTTTGTTGGATGCCAATTTTTAGGTATTTCATGGATTTTCTGTCACGATTGCCAATCTTTAGACTAGTCGCGCACTAGACAGATTTGCAAGTGTATTTAGCATATCTGAGTATACACTATCATTGTCTGTTAGTACGAAAGGGAGATCAGATGAAATATCACATATAGGTTTAGGTTTAAAGAATTTCTCAAAAAGACAGATTCACTTATATGAGAACAGCATGATAAATGTAACAATAAAAATATTCGCCTTATAAGTAGGTACTTAGTGAACGGAATAGAATTTAATTAAATTGTATATATTTTAATCGCTATAAAAGTGGGTATTCTCTAAAATATATTTTGAGAGTTGAGACTTAAACCCGTTAACTGAGTTTACATTTTATTATATAAGATGGTAATTTGTTATAAAGTTGTGCTCCATCGAAAGTAATATTTTTTTTTGCAAATTTGGCTTGGTCTACGGGTTATTATACATTTACTGCTTTGTTTTATGAACGTCAAATCTGAATGTATCGATATATTAATATTTTTTCTAATAACATATAACAGCTTTACGTACTTTGTGAGGTAGCATAACACTATATATTATATATTCGTGATATGTATATATATATATATAATTGGTGAAAACAATTGTTAGTTACTGATACGTTAGAAGTCAACACAAAAAAAAAAGTTTGGTATTATTTGTTCGATCAATGTTAATTTCCATATATAAATGAATGTATTTCTCTTGTTACAGTCCGCCCACATTCAAGACCCTGACGCCAACGTCGCGTACGCAGCTCAAGCAACAGTTGATGCGAGAACATGCGCAGGAGCAACTGCGCAGAGAATCTTTACAAGTGAGTTGTTGTCTTAATATAGTAGTGTAATTATAATTTTATATACTTAAGCCAAATATTAGAAGTGTAAGTATATTAAGTAATGATTACATCATTGAAAATTTGAGGAAAATATGAAGTTCCGTTATGGTTGAACTTATGGTTTTTCTATACATATATTCAAGTATTTTCTTTTTTGTTGGTAGCACTATGCTCCTCAATGGTTTCCAAACAAAAAAAAGGAAACCGATTAAGAAAATAAATGTTCTAAACTAAGATCTTTGCCTGTTCATATATAGCCTAGCTTTACCCGCGGCGTCGCTTGCGTCATAATTCAGAATTGCTAAATACCAATTTAAAATTAGTGGTAGAGCTTTGTTCAAGCTCGTCTAGGTAGATACCACCCACTCATTAGATATTCTACCGCAAAACAACATTACTTGGTATTGTTGTCTTTCTGTTTGAAGGGTGAGTGAGCCAGACAGGCACAAGGGACAAAACATCTTAGTTCCCAAGGTTGGTGGTGGTTAACATTTCTTACAATGCCAATGTCTATAGGCGTTGGTGACCACTTACCATCTGGTGGCCCAAATGCTCGACCGTCTTCCTATTCTATAAAAAAAAATAACGTATCAAAGAAACGCTTTAGTTTCGCTTTTTTAACTGTACTATAAAAGTGTATTAATATTCTTTAATATTATAATAAAGATAACTTTTATGTCGTATTAAAACGTTTTATTGCAATTGATTGCCATTTTGAGAAACATTTATTTTTATTATCCACTAAAAACTGTAAGTACTCTCAAAATTAATTGAAATTTAAAAAAAAAACTGAACATCTATTTATAAAAAAATGTAGTATGACTAGTAAATGGTTCACTGCTGGTCAAATTTTTGCTCTCCTCTGGAAAAAGCTTGGAACATTCAACATGCCGCAAACATATGCTTATTTGTAATTCTCTTTTCATCTTTTCAGGCACAGCAAGCAGGTCAATCCAAAGAGAATGAAGATAAGAAGAAGTCAAGTCCGACGGACGTCCCTCGGATCACGCCACACGTGGAGTTACCACCACAAGTGCTGCAGGTACAGCCTCTCTCTTCACTTCAATATTGATAAAAAAAAATAAGATATGTATTTTAGTTTTTGAATCGAGGAATAAGCAATAGATGTTGAGCTATTAAATAAATGTTTCCAGGTGCGAACAGTTCTGGAGAATCCCACCAGGTATCACGTGATCCAGAAACAGAAGAGCCAGGTGCGTCAGTACCTCAGCGAGTCGTTCACACCACAGCCGCAGGTGATTTATTATAAACATCTAATATATTTTAAAGATATTACCAATGTGGGTTTTAAGAAATTATTATTTTATTGTTGAACAAATCGTTAGGAATCTGGCTCAAAATTAATACGATAGGATATAATGGGATGGAATAGAAGCTGTGATTCTATGATATGATTTCCTCTACCCAAAAGTTATCTGGAAGTTGTTGTTGTTTTAGCATTTAAGCCATTTGGTGTACAACAAATTTTGTTTGTTAAAATATAAAGCTTGAAAAGTGTAAAATTGGAGATTTATTATTCTTAAAGAATTGATGGATTCTTTGAATTTATTAAGCTAATGTATGTTTATATGATGAACTTAGAACATATACACACAAACTCATAACTTTTAATACATGAACTACGAAAATCGCACACTAATTAATTACTTAGTACGTTAGAAGTGGTAGTCGATTTAAATAATTCGAAAGGCCGAAAGATGTGTAAAGTCGAAACAATTAATGCTAGTTACAAGCATACCGATGCCTGTATTATAAAGGCTTAAACTGTTATATAGTTTTAACAGACCTTAATATTCTATACCAAAGCGTCCTATACAATACGATGTATTTCAAACTTTAACTGGTGGTAACTGGTGGTAGGGCTTTGTGCAAGCCCGTCTGGGTAGGTACCACCCACTCATCAGATATTCTACCGCAAAAAAGCAGTGCTTGTTATTGTAGTGTTCCGGTTTGAACGTTGAGTGAGCCAGTGTAATTACAGGCACAAGGAACATAATATCTTGGTTCCCAGGGTTGGTGGCACGTTGACGATGTAAGCAATAGTTAACGTTTCTCACAATGCCAATGTCTATGGGTGTTGGTGACCACTTACCATCAGGTGGCCCATATGCTCGTCCGCCTTCTTATACTATAAAAAAACAGAGACTAACCTTCCTGAAATATTTCTTCAAGTAGCAGGTTTAACTTAGCAAACCCAATGCGATCATCTGATTGGATAAGTGGATAGTAACTACCAGTTTATTGGATAATCTATTGCCAAGCAACGTGAGTTAGCTGCGTTTTAGAAGGTGCAGGGGAAAACATAACTTCACTTACGTTGATTTATAGACAATTTGTTCGACTTTTGCTTAATTATCTTTTAGATAATAATTACTTCCTTCTAGCTGATTTTGGCCACTGTTGCAATGTATATAGATATTATAATGATTTGTTTATTGTTTGCGTAAAAACAGATGCACTCATTCTCTAATCCTATGGGACGGCATACGATACGATCTAAGAAAGTTAAAGCTTAGAATAGAGGAACACGAATCTTACGCTGTTACTTTCAAACTTCATGGAGTTCTAAGGAGTGTCTTAACAGAAAAATCACATAACTTTTATTATCTCGACTCGAGTCTTGAACCCAGCATGTCGAGATCTGCAGCCTTATAAGACCAATGAGTCGTCAAGCCCTCTATACAGAAAAGCCGTCGGTGGCTTTACCCGACGGGTTGGACGGCAGTTACAACGGCTTTAATATGTAGAGGGCTTAAGGGGGACAATAATAATAATATAATTTTTAATTGTTTTCAGGTGGCAGGCGCAGTCCGAGGCGCACCTGTGCAAAGCGCGCCAGAACTTGGCACGCGAGCACCTTCCCCTGACAGAGCCTCCTCATCCAGTCTCCTGAGTCCTGGAATTTGTTCTGCAGGTGCTAATTCAGAAGTAAGTACGGGACTTGGATAAAACATGTTTCTTTTCAATTCTCAATTTAAATTGTCGTAATTTGTTTACGTATTAATAAGAAATAAGATAAAATAACCAGTGATTTAGGGATGTACTTTGATTGCGTATCAAGTTTTATTTAAATCTGTAGAGCAGTTCCAGCGTGATTTCGTAACAAACATCCAAACACGCCGAAATTCGCATTTATATCTTACTCTATATAATTTTTATATTAATGACTTCTTCAAGTAATACATCACCTTTAAAGTCTATTATTCCAATTTATCTTCAGGCAGACGAGTTCCTAGAAGACATCTTATCCCTGGACAGTGGAGCTGGACCTCTATCCTCATCAGAGCCAGCGTCTACAGCCAGCTCCGTGGCCGGAGACTGTGCACTCTTATCTGATGCGGATATGCACGCATTAGCAAAGGACAGACAAAAAAAAGACAATCATAATATGAGTGAGTATTTTAATATTAGACAAAATTCGCTTGATTTATATATAGCATAGTTTTCTTAAACAGTGTCTTTCGTAAGAGTCGACTAACGTCTTATTGGATAAGCATTGAAATTATGACGTAAGCATTTCAATCACCAGTGTGTTGGTGTGCCACAGACCCTATGATTTCCCAAGAAGAATACTAATCTGGCAAAATAACAAACGCTTATTGGTCGTTTATTGTTTCATCTGCCATTGACCAATGAAAATTGAAATTAAAGTTAATATTATATTAGCTGCCAGAAACTATAGGTTAGTTAGTTTTATTAAAACAAAACATACGGATTAATAGAATAAGTATATTTTGGACAAATATAAATGTGTTCGTCCTAGGCCAAATAAGGCCTTTAAAACAAAAATGGTTTTGTTTTAAAGGTCAAACTTAGTAACTGCAACTTTATTGAACCAATAACAAAATACACTTAAATCAAGTAGACTTCGAGCAGTTTTAAATCGTCATTTAAAAAGTAAAAATCAAATTAAAAATTACTGTCGTTTCGGAACATAGATTCTATATAAATAGCCTGAGCGCAGTTAAGGCAGTGTCCGATTGGGGCGATGTCAATTTGGTCATGTTTAATGCATCCAAGACGCAGGCGTGTTTGTTTTCCGCTAAAAAGAGGTAATTCCAGCTACCTTCCTTCTTCCGAAATGTGTCTGTACCTATAACTGACCATCTTGACCTTCTTGGCGTTACTCTCACGTCGACTCTAAATTTTGGCCCTTATATTGAGTCCAAAGCCAAAATGGCCGCTCGAAAGCTTGGTATCCTCTCTAAAGTGAGACGTTACTTTACTCCAGACCAACTGCTCAGCTTATATAAAGCACAAGTGAGGTCATGTATGGAGTACTGCTCTCCTCTTTGAGATGGCTCTGCTAAGTACCACCTTCAGGCTCTAGAGTTGATTGAGAGGCGTGCCAGGAGGCTGATAGGAGACGACACATTGGTCGAGTCTAGGCTCCAAAATCTCGAACATCGACGTATGGTAGCATCATTCTCAGTCTTCTATCGTATACATTTCAGAGAATGTGCTCAGGAATTACACGAACTGATTCCTCCCGCCCCTTTTTGCCATCGAACGGCCAGGCCAACGCGACCAAAGCGCCATAGGTACACAGTGGAAATTTCCCGCCTACGTACGAAGCGCTTTGAGTGTACATTCAGCATTCGCACTGCGAAACTGTGGAATGCTTTGCCAGAATCCATATTTCCTGATAGGTACAATGTTGGTGTCTTGAAATCCAGAGTAAACAGGTTTCTTATAGACAAGCGTTCTACATCTTGGACCGTGTCGATGCTTAACATCCGGCAAGTCAACGGTCAAAATTTATCGAAAAGAACCGGCAAGAAATTTTTTCACCAAAACTTAAGGATGAGTGAGCCAATGTAACAGATATAGAGAATAGATAGCATAGCAAGCATAAATATTACTGAGTTTAGTTATTTAGAAAATGCTTACTCCCTATATACTACACGTTCCCAAGGTTGGTGGCGCGTTGGCAATGTAAGGAATGATTAATACTTCTTACATCACCAATGTTGGACGTGGTGTGGTGACCATTTAACAACAGGTGGCCCATTTGCCAGACCGTCTATATATAAATAAAAAATCAAGAAAACACCAATATTTTTTTCCAGTCGAACGCCGTAGACGTTTCAACATAAATGACAGGATAAAAGAACTCGGTACCCTGTTACCGAAAACAAACGACCCCTTCTACGAAGTGATAAGAGACGTCAGACCCAACAAAGGGACGATCCTCAAAAGCAGCGTGGACTACATCAAGTGCTTGCGGGATGAAGTCAATCGGCTCAAGCAAAGTGAGCAGAGACGGAAGCAGATAGAGCTGCACAATAGGAAATTAACGTTAAGGATACAGGTTAGTTACTAATGCCATGTCTAAATATATCAAAGTCTTCATTACACACCAAATTAGTGTCACTCGGTGGGAGAGCTTTTTACAAAGCCCTCTGGGGTAACCCGAATCCTACTGGGAGCCCTGATCGCTTTCCTCTCAACTCACGTGACACTATAATATTTCCTGCGCAATTGACTACACAGGAGCTGGAGCGGCTGGCGCGCCTGCACGGGCTGCCGCTGGGCGAGGGCTGGTCGCCGCAGCACGACGACGACGAGCGCGCGCCGCCCGCGCCGCCCGCGCCGCCCGCGCCCCCCGCGCCCGCCGCGCCCGCCGCGCCCGCCGCGCCGCCGGTACGGCGCACTATGCCATACATTGTTTTTTTTAAATAAATGGAACAGTCTGTGAATGGCAAAGACCTCTTCTAAGAAGAAGGATTTTTGGAGTTCATTCAATCACAATGCTCTAATGTTAATCTCACTTCACCGCACTTGAAAACACAAAAAAGAAAATTCCATAATTTTACATTTTTTGAAAATCGTTTCCGATTTAATCCTATAAATCTTATGTTTGCATAAGTATTGTTAACAATATATTTATTATTTTTCTAGGAGGTAGTCCTGCCTAAAACTGAACCTTCACCGATGATGGAGCTCAGTGAACCTCCCCCTGACCTCCTGCGGGATACGCCCTCCGGGGAGGCACTCTCCGCCTTAGACGCACTCGGTTAGTATTACCTCATTAATAATTAAATTATAAATTTCATTACATAATTTTTTTACATTTAATTATTCGTATAAAATAATTTAAAAATGCTTGACTAATTTTATTTTTATATATGATATACTTAGATAAGTAAAGACAATAATAATAAAATCATTTATTTCAACCAAACAGGAATCATAAATACAAGACAATGTATAGTAAAAAAGGCAAAAATTACAATAGTAATATTTTACAGATTCCTGGGGCATTTTTCACACACGGCCATCTGATCCCAAATTAAGCTTGTACAAAGCTAAACCAGACAACTGATATACTACATATACTATTTTTCATTTGTAAATACACACTTATATAGATAATTATACCCAGACTTGGACAAACAGACATGTTCATGCACACAAATGTCTATCCTGGGTGGAAATCAAACCCACAACCTTTGGCGTGAAAGGCAAATCTCTACCAACCACGCCAACCGGCTTTTAAATAAAATTTGAATTAAATCAAAACAATTCAAATTCAAACAAATCAATCACATTAAATTATATTATATTAGATTAAATCAAATAAATTAAATTATATTAAACTAAATCACATTAAATTAAATCAAAAATAAATTTAAATTAAACAATGTCATGTAATTATTTTCAATTTACACATTAATATTAATTAAATTAGTCAGTACATGGATCATAATGCAATGATTCAAGTACTGACAGTGAAATCTGCATGCGAACATTTTTAGGATGGTGTATAATATACAATAAGTGTATTTTAAAATTATATATAAAATACATGACCGTGATACTTATATAATAGTATTATATACAAAAACCCTTTCCGAACACTGCATCTCTGGTATAAATTTTATGTATATCGGTTTAGTAGTTTTTCAGTAATGCTTTTAAAAATTATAAGACCCATTTATTAGTAAGTAACGGCCTGTAAATGTCCCACTGCTGGGCTAAGGCCTCCTCTCCCTTTATGAGGAGAAGGTTTGGAACTTATTCCACCACGCTGCTCCAATGCGGGTTGGTGGAATACACATGTGGCAGAATTTCGATGAAAATAGACACATGCAGGTTTCCTCACGATGTCACCGAAAAGCACGAGATGAATTATAAACAGAAATTAAGCACATAAAAATTCAGAGGTGCTTGCCCGGGTTTGAATCCACGTTTTTTGGTTAAGATTCACGCGTTCTTACCACTGGGCCATCTCGACTTATTAGTATATATTATTAATTTTCTTTTTCAGATGGTCTCAAACTCGGGTCCTGTTCGCCCCTCAGTCGTGAGGAAGGACTCTCACTTAGTTGTCTAGAACCTGATCTGTGCCTCGAACCGGTTACCGATCATCTGTTTAACCACAAAGACGTTAAGGTGAGCTTAGGAATCTATTTTTATTATTTATAGTATAGGAAGACTAGCATATGGGCCACCTGTTGTTAAATGGTCACCAACGGCCTTAAACATTGGCATTGTAAGAAATGTCAACCATCGCTTACATAGCCAATGTAATTACACTGGCTCACTCACCCTTCAAACCGCAACACAACAATATCAAGTACTGCTGTTTTACGGTAGAATATCTGAGGTGGTACCTACCCAAACGAGCTTGCACATAGCCCTACCACCAGTATATATAACACAGACCGTAATTTTTTTTATCAAATATTCAACCGCCAAACATATATATCAAGAGTGAGCCAGGGTAATTGCTGGTCAACTGGAAATAATATCTGAGATCTCATAGTTGGCCATTTTCTGCTTTCCTAAGACAAATTTACATATATATGACGTGTTCTGGTGTTCTTTAAATTATTTAGTTTTTATTTATAATTGTACTTAAGTCCTGTCTACACATAACGTAACCCAGTATTGATATTTATTATATGTACACCATAACTCAGTTGAAATTGAAATTTACTATTTTCGACATTGAATATTTTTGCTAACCCTACATATAAGATGTAAAAAAAAAACAAATTATTTTGAAAAAAAAAATACATTAACAACTAAATAAATCTTAAAAATCTTGAAAATTTATAAGTAATTGGTATTAGAGCCGAGATGGCCTAGTGGTTAGAACGCGTAAATCTTAACCGATGATCATGGGTTCGAACCCGGGCAAGCACCACTGAATTTTCATGTGCTTAATTTGTGTTTATAATTCATCTCGTGCTTGACGATGAAGGTTTTCCATCGTGAGGAAACCTGCATGTGTCTAATTTCATTGAAATTATGTCAGTTAGTAGGTTAGTATTTAAGCTCTAAACCTTCTCCTTAAAAAGGGAGAGGAGGCCTTAGCCCAGCAGTGGGACATTTACAGGCTGATACTGCTGTAAGTAATTGGTAAGTGGATGTATACATTACTTATGTTTATTTAATGTTTAATATGTAAATTTCTAGATGAGATTGTCTCCGACCCCCGGGCTGCTGGGCGGCGACGACAACGACGCGGTGCTCAACCTGGCGCAGATAGAGGACCTCATGGATGATGACTCACACAACCCCGTCACGCAGGGTAATATACATTTTAAAAGACTTTTAACATTTTTTTTTACTATGGTTGATCGGATAGACGAAGGAACTCGGCAACGGTCAACAGCATCGATAAAAAAAAATGTATGAAATGTTATAAATATTGTTTTTAATATATTTATAAAGACATTATAATTATTCATATATAGATAGAAATTTATAGTAATTATTTTGACATTTTGTACATATCTTAATTTGAATAGAACGTAGTGAGCATCGGTGGTTCAGTGGTAGAATGCTCGCCTGCCACGCGGGCGGCCCGGGTTCGATTCCCGGCCGATGCATTGTTTTTATTTTATTTTTGTAATAATGATCATCCCCGCCCCCGCAGGCGACCCCATGCTGTGCTCGTCGCCCACGGCGCTGGGGCTCGGCGCCGCGCTGCTGCACGTCGACCTCGCGCACGCCGGTGAGCACCCCCCCCCCCCCCCGTTACAGTCATATTTGGATTATTTTAAAATATTTAACTTCGGACCGTATATGCTACACTCTTATTAATTAAGTAATAAACTATATATTGACATGCATATTGGATATACTATTATTGTTTTATAAATTAATCTTTTCAATGATTTGTATGTATGTTGTTAGTGTGTTATTATAAATAAATAAATAATTGATAGAATACTATTCTATTTATACATCCTGCAGGAACCTTATCTCAATGGAAATTTATTTGAATCACTCTACTTAAATTCAGTATTTTTTCTGTAATTTTTAATGATATCTGTGTAATTATATAAAAAAAATGAATATCTTAATAATGCAGGGTCATCGCTACTATCTGAAAACGGGATGTCGCTAGGGCTGGGCGGCCTAGGCCTAGGTCTCGGGGAGAGTCTCCCGCTGCTGCTGGGGGCGACCCACGCGCCGCACTCCCCCCACGCGCACCCCCGCCCCTGCTTCGACATGGATCTCGGGGCTTAGCCGGTTCTGATGCAACTCTAACTAAACGGACATTACGAGCGGTAATGTGATATTAATGCGTATTGTGATCGATATACCAGATTTTTATTTTCATCAAATTTTAAATACAATGAAACCAGTCGCGGTAGTATATTATTATACATTATATAATTATCAGGCTTAGGCTTAGAGCTATTAGACCTAGACCAATAATATTGGAAAATTGACAGAATGTAAAAATATTTTAAAGTAAACTTCAAAATATGTCAATTGTTCAAAAATAGATTTTTTCACTTATAAGCCTTCTAGGGTATTTTCCGAAATTTCTTAAGAATCGAAAACTACAAATTACTATTACAGACCTAGTTTACGATTTTTAATACAATTGAAAATTATTAAAATCCGTGGCAAAATAACTCTAGGCCATATTGTGCCTTAAAATATATTCAACATAGTACTAAAATGGTCTAAGGCGTCTTTTAACTTGAATCCACTACTGATAATTATTAAATGTAGGCTGTTGCATCGTTTGTAAATCAATAAGGCTAATCTGTAAGAAAATACAAGATTCTTGCCGCAGAAAACGGTCGTGAAATGTCAGAATGTGTTATGCAACTTATAATTAACAATATCTACTGGTAGGGCTTTGTGCAAGTTCTGGGTAGGTACCACCCACTCATCAGATATTCTACCGCAAAACAGCAGTACTTGGTATTGTTGTGTTCCGGGGTGAGTGAGCCAGTTTTAATTGCATTCCCAAGGTTGGTGGCGCATTGGTGATGTAAGCGATGGTTGACATTTCTTACAATGCCAATGTCTAAGGGCGTTTGGTGACCACTTACCATCAGGTGGCCCATATGCTCGTCCGCCGTCCTATTCTATATAAAAAAAAATTATAACATTTCAAGAATACACGCGTCAAAATAGTATATCACTATAAATCGGTTGTCAACATTTCACAGATGAGTAATGAAGTGAGTTCTTACAGGTTATCCCTGCATATATTGTATACACGAAATATTTTGTATATTTTACAATTATACAATAAATATCTTTATTATACAATACGTATACAATTATACAAATAAAAGGAACCAACGGTCAAGTGATATTTGATAATAAATTTTGACATATCCAAATATCTATAAGCCAAGGAAATGCCAAAGATTTGAGATAAAACGGTGCCATTATTATTCTGAAGGCAATAACAAAGTAATTTCTTTCGCATTTCTTGAATCTAACTTGAGTTTTATTTTTGTTATTTTGTTTTAAAAAACACGGTATTTGAGTAAGTCTTAACAGATATAGTCAACGTGACAGGCCAACATACTTAAGACCAGTGAGAATGTCACTATTGTTGAAATTAATGTCGCTATTCCAATCAAATTAAATAATTCTTTAACTAATTGAATACTTGACCCAATAAAAGCACAGGAATAATAAAAAAATCTATAATATTATATATTTAATTGACTTTATCTTTTAATAAAATTATCTGTATTTGGCGACTATTAAAATAAAAAAAAAACACTTTTAGCATTACTTATAAACCTTTTTTAAGCGGCTGTTCAGTTATGCACTGATTTCTCTCTTTCCATCATCATTGATTTCACATTCGAAAGAAGAAAACAGCACTTTTTAAACAATCACCTATTAAACAAGATTTATAGGTTTTTCTTAAACTAAATGCAGATAAGACCAAGTCAAACAATCTATAAGATACAACTAACACCATCTATTGACATGAGAATGAGTTACTATTTGAGACAAGACAAAAAACAAATTCCTTATCGATTTGAGATAAAATATTTACAACTCAATGTGCCTAGTGCGAGCTTTTTTTACTTATTCGATAGTGTAAACGTTAATTACGTAATAATACTTTAAATAATGATAAATTACGATTACTGTCACTAGATGGCGCTGTTTTAATTCCACACAAATTGTACTATTTTTATTGATTTTCTGTTCCGTTTGATAGATATGTCTGTGTATACTTAGGGTTTCTTTATTGCCTGAAATAGAATTTTTATATTATTAAAAATGGCGTCGTTAATTCTACATTTGCTCACCGCTCCAGATAAGATATTGGCGCTGTAGGCCAATGTTGGCCCATAGTCTATAGGTGGCCTCGAATTATAAAAAAATATTAACAATTCGGTTTATATCCTAATAAAAATAGTTACCATTTTCTATAGAAAAAATCGATTTGTCGTGTGAATAATGAACATCGAAATTGAATATTTTGTTTGCTCTGTCTAGGAATTTATTTGTGTTGTAAGAAAATTTAATTTTCTTAATAATCACATAGATTTTTTAATTCGTATTTTAAGTATTTATAAAATATATTATACATTCAATTAAAATAGCACAATTTTAAATTAATACTTAAAATACGTATTTATATTTATTATACATGGTGCTTTATTTTGAAGCATTTTTTGAATATATTTAAACAAAATTGATATTTAATGTATGTATTAGTTTTTAATAAAACTGCGCAGCTTAACTATTATAATTCAGACTAGTAATAAGTCTCAAATCGCTTTGACTCGACGTGATCGAAAGTCATTTATATACAAGGCAAGTGAAGGACCAGGATATTGAACATATATAAATATAATATAAAGTAAATGTGATATAAAAAAATATATTTTTAGATGATATTTATATATATATATATATATATATATATATATATATATATATATATATATATATATATATTTGTAAATAATATGTTATATACCAATGTGCCTTCTTAGATACATACGATTCTGTGTTATATATACATAGTGTAAAGAAATTGTTCTTGTTAATAATCACACTGGTTATAAACGACACAAAGATAAACGAAAGGAACACGATCGCGTAATATTTCATTTTGAATCATGTTCAAATTGATGAAAACTTTATTAAAGTCAGTTCCGCTTCAATTGCCTAGATGGCGCTACTTTTATTGTCTGTTGAAAAATAATTTCCAACTTGTTAAGTCTAATAAATTGTTAATTAAAATATGTATATAATATCAAAATAATTTCAACTTATGCAAGTTATGTATAAAGGACATTGTTGGAAACTGCCGTGTTGCTATTGGCGAATTTTGTAACCATTTTTTTTTTGATACCGGTAATATACAATATGCTTAATTTTTGTTCATAAAAATATTACCAGACTTACTACAGACTATCAAGGACATCGATAAAAAAAATTGTCGAACAAAATATATGATTGTTATAATATTAAATGAATTACAGTGTTGCAATAATTCGTATAATGAAATATAAATAAATAAATCGTTTTTGTTATGATTATAATATTTTGTTGCTCGTTAGCTTGTGCGGTGTGTTGTTCGTATTTCGCTCGAATTTATATATAATTAAAATTTATTTTTATAATATTTATATATTAATTCATTTATTTTTAAAATCGACACATCACACAACTTGCGAAATGTTTAAACGTATCATTTTATACATTTTTAGATGAATTAGTTAAATAAAAAATTCAGTATTTTTCGTATGTTTATTGTCATTCGATATTCGCCTTTATTGTTATGTCTTAGAGTTTAAATTTGTATCGAGCGAAGTGCTTCATATTGTACGTATGAATGTTATTTAATATTATAATATGAGATTATGAGAAAATATTGTTGAAGTACAAAAGTGAATTACAGAATTTACATGAATATTATCGGTCTTTTATTGTTTATTATTTACTTTACCTCTCCTTTTAATAATTAAATCGAAAACTATTTCAACCTTAATGTACTTAACATTAAGAAAATATGTTTTGATTCACCATTGCCCATAGACATTGGCGCCGAAAGAAATATTATCTTTAATCTTGGATTTTTTTTTTAATTTATTTTATTAAGACCACTAACAGTAGCTGCATTAGATTGACAATTAAACAAAAGGTTGAATAGTTATTCAATAATTGTTTTACTAATAATAAGTTGTCACACCATTTATGTTAGAAATCGCATTAGAAATATAGGATCACATATTACATTGACTGCCTCGTTGGTCTAGAGGCTAGATGTAAGGCCGCAGACCCGGAGGTCCTGGGTTCAATTCCCAGGTATATTATAGGCCATAGAAAATTCTCAAAAGCAGCACATAGTATGGAAGTTCGAAGTGTGTACAAGCCCGTGCCTCGGAAAGCGCGCTCCTGCGCCTTAACGCATTCCTTGATCTCTTTGAAAATATAAGACGCACATAACATCATCCCTCGTGCCTGTTACTGACTGCGAAACACACTAACAGTTACTAAAACGCGGATGTTACGAATACTAGTTGTATTGTATAAAAGGCAATGTTCTGATTAATGACGCAAAACCAATTTTATAAGATAACAGCTGGGCGACCAGGCTTCGCTGTAATAATTAGTTATTATTTCTTTGTTTTGACGTTAGTGAAATTCCTGTATTATAGATGAACATAAAAAGTAAGCAAGTAAACCTCATTTAAATACGAATTTTGATCCAAATCGTTAGAGCCAAGATACACAAACATATGTATATATGTACATAGACACAAGAATTACTAATTTCATATTATAAAATAAGATTGTTTGTAACGATTCATACTAGAATATTTTTTTTTTTAATTATGGAAATTTTCTTTTTATTCCAATTTCAAACGACCCTTTCAAGATATCGGTTCTTTTTTTCAAACGAGGATCAACGAATACGACTTTATATTTTTAATGGGGCAAAGGTGTCGCATTGGAAAGCCACTTTTTTTCAGAATCGATGTTACGAGCGCTATTTCTCGTTCATATTATAAAACACGTATTTTACGTAAACGACACCATGCAAATGGCGTCATTGCTCCGAGGGGGACTTCATTTAAATTTGAGGAAAAAAACGCAAACTATATCGCTTTTATCAATCTTTGTAACAATAAAGTTTAGGTACAATGCGTGTAGGGTGCGTATGAGGCGGACAGGACATTTGTCGTCGAAGTCCTTTTTATGTATTATACAAAAAATACCGTATATTACATAAGTTATGGCATATAACTGTTATACTTGACTTTTTTACATTGTGGTAGAATTATTTTTAAGTGAAAACGCATGGGAGGGATGTTTTATGTACCATGTGCTTTTCTATACCCCCCACAACACTATTCAAATTTTCATGATGATTGATTGAGAATTTAAGAGGGAAAGCGTAATAAACACACAAATAAACAAACCAACACACTCAATTTTGTATTTAAAATATTATTTATGATAAAAATTTATGTCATCACATTATGAATTAGCTTATTCGATAGTTAATAATGTTGCATTAAATAAAAAAATAATAAAACTACAAAATTATAAAAAGAATAAAAATTACATTCCCCTATCAAATCAGCATTGTGGTCGTAGTATATTTAAATGCGTGCGCACGCGCCGCCCTGCGCTAACATTTTATGCAAAAACGCAAATTTTATCGAAATTTGAAACGCTCCATTGTATGCAAGGCCGAATGAATAAAAATAATCGTCGCTAACTTCATTTTTAGGGGAAAAATGCATTTGGAAAAGATTCGGTCATTATTCTAAGCAGGAGTGTGTCGTATCGTATAGAATTAACGACTCGTTTTTATGCAAGCGACATTTTGAATTAATAAGGATTTTTGCATGGTCTATCGCATGGGATATCGATTGTTGCGAAACCGCTGTTAAGTTTGGACTTAATTACTATTCACTACAAAAGTTGCATGTTTCAATAATCTTCTATTACTTCCTTTTTTTAATTTATAATACTAAAGCTTCCCAACAGCTAACAAGCAAAAAAAGAGTTGACAAACCGAGATGATTAAGATCCTGAACTGTTTTTTCGGGATATAAAGGCTTATAAATCCGCCACTAGATCGATGCTGGTGGTAGGTAGGCTTTGTGCAAGCTCGTCTGGGTAGGTACCATCCACTCATCAGATATTCTATCGCAAAACAGCAGTACTTGGTATTGTTGTGTTCCAGTTTGAAGGGTGAGTGAGCCAATGTAATTATGTCCCTTGTGCCTGACAAGGGATATATATATATATATATTTAGTAACGAACGTTTATACTAAAAATTGTGTATTCGCAACGTCGAATCCTATGTTCAAAATTGTAATATAGCTAACAGCTTTGAAGGGTGAGTGAGCCAGTGTAATTACAGGCACAAGGGACATAAAATCTTAGTTCCCAAGGTTGATAGCGCATTGGCTATAAGCGATGGTTGACATTTCTTACAATGCCAATGTCTAAGGGCGTTTGGTGAACACTTACCATCAGGTGGCCCATATGCTCGTCCACCTTCCTATTCTATAAAAAAAAATAAAAAATAAGCTTAGACCGCCTTTATACTTTGTTTGCTTTATGCTTTTGTATAATTTTTAAATTTGGTGTTAAATAAATAAAAAGTTTGATTGATTAAATAAAAAACATCAATTAAACGTTTTTTATATGATGAAATGATTTCAATTAAAAACAATATTAAATATGATCTTCCATAATCATAATTTTACCTCATTTAATAAATATCAGAATATAAATAATTAAATTGAAATTGACACGATTAATGACACAATAGTTTTTTGCAAACTGTCAATATTTTTGGGAAAATGAACATTTAAAATCTTAAAATGATGATGCAAGCCGCACCGATTCCAGCGGCGCCTTCGGAGCCCTACGCTTATGTCAAGGAGCCCTTGGTCCAAGTAGAACAATCTACATTGGAGGTTAGTTTGATAGTATTATCTATATGTATTTATTAATAAAATTATTATTATTGCGGACTTTTTTACAATTCTTTTTAAGCTCCACAACTTTTTAAAGAAAGCTATCGATAAGGCAGCATTCGTAGAAAACACATTCTCCGACAGTTTTTTCTTCTTTTATCCACGACAAACCCTTTTATTTATTTGAATAATATATAGTCTCTCATTCAAAATATGGATGAAATATATTTTGAAATCAGATGAATAGTTTAGGAGATTACCCCCTACATACAGATTTATAACCTTAGAAACTTTGCCTTTTAGCTTAAATTTATTTCACCTGCAAAATTATCGGCATTGAATATTATTTCGGTCGCAATTTCTTTAAATGACATTACGCGGTAAATAATACAATATATATTCATATAGTAGATAAACCCGCGGCTTCGTCAGCGTAGCTTTCAGTTTAAACGTACAAATTGCTTATTGAAATTATAAATGATAAAAAATATTTAAATTATTCGGTAGCAGTCGTACATTGAAATTAAAAAAATGTTAGTTTAGTTTTGGTATCTCGCAATTAACTTAAAAAGAGGCAGCTATTTTGAAATAACATACTGACACTTCAATTTTATTATTATATTTCAATTTTAGTATTTGTATAGATGATTGTTTGAGGAAAACAATATATATTAATCATCAAATGAATTACTGCTAAATGAACGGTTTTAGAGAATATTTTCTAAATTTGTGTTTCAAAAGGTTTCATGTATCGAGCGCTTATTTTCCTGTAGAAATGTCTCTCAATCCGCGATTCGAAACCGTGACCATTTTAATAACACACGCCGTCAATGAGCTGCTAAACATATATACCAACTTGTTATTGCTCGAGCCTATAATCAAGTCATTATCAACAATTATTTTTATTTATTTATTAAGTCTGTATTGCACACAATTTACAAACATTATATAAAAGAACAGGTAGTACTCTTATACATACATACAAACATATACTTAATGCCCTACCACCAGTAATACATATGTAATATAGTCTTGGTCCGTCCCAGGTCACACCAGAACCCCACATTCTACAAGATTTATCATCAGTCGACCGGCTGTTCATCACAAAGCGTCTACGAGTTAGGAATGTACTGTTTTTGAGGGGGAAGAAGAACAGATTCTTCGTGAGGACTTCAAATCAGAATTTGGTGTATACCATCGAAGAACAAAATAGGTAAGATTGCCAGTTTACGAAAATGTTATGACATTTTTTTGATATGGTAAAAAATAGAAGACTACTAGATTTTGGCAACACCAAGAACATGGTAGGAGCCCTATTTCTGAACATGTATGTTAGGTATAATTTAATAAGCGTTTCAGTGATTATTGCTGCCCAAAGGATTAGAAATAAACGACCCGTTTTGGGTATCCCTAGTTGATGGTAAGATTATTCTGTGTTAGCTAAAATATATACTGGAGGTAGGGCTTTGTGCAAGGTCGTCTGGGTAGGTACCACCCACTCATCAGATATTCTGCCGCAAAACAGCAGTACTTGGTATTGTTGTGTTCCGGTTTGAAGGGTGAGTGAGCTAGTGTAATTACAGGCACAAGGGACACAAAATCTTAGTTCCCAAGGTTGGTGGTGCATTGGATATGTAAGCGATGGTTAACATTTCTTACAATGCCAATGTCTAAGGGCGTTGGTGACCACTTACCATCAGGTGGTCCATATGCTCGTCCGCCTTCCTATTCTATAAAAAAAATACGATTTTTTATCAGATTGTGAAGAAGTTATAGTATTTGGATTTCTTTCCCGTATTAATGGCATTAATCGAATATTCCACTTCAGAAGGTGTTTTTTTTAAACTTATACAGGGCAGGTACCCTAATATGGTTATTTCCTCGAAAAGAATAAGATAGACATTTAATGTTGTTGAATTATGTATTTCTAAAAAATATTTTATTTGGTGGACGCTATTTTAGACTTATTATTTCCAGCTGGTGGGTGGGCTACTTCTGCTATGGATTGAGACCATTACAGTTACACGTCAGAGACGGTTCTGGAAAAGAGGTGATGCGAATCAATCGTCCTTACGCCTGCACGTCGAGGATATTACCGTGTCAGTTGCAACGCATCCAGGTGCAGATAAAAATGTTTTGTTATATTCAAACATCTTATACTTACTATTAGATACGAGAATAAATTAAATTAAAAATATGAACATGTAATATGTAAATACCAAAAATAGTAAAATCTAGTATTATAGAAACAGTATAAGGAAACCTGCCTGTGTCCACTGAAAATCTGTCACATATGTATCCGACTTGCATTGGGGCAGCGTGATATACTACGTGGCCTTTTCCTCAGGGAGAGTAAGCACAAGCCCAACAGCGGGCTTTTACAGGCGTTACGCTTAGACTAGATTCTATTTTCATAAACATCAAAACAAGACAAATTGTCTAATTCGTTTGTTGACAAATTGTCTAACTAAAAGAAGAATATAGCAAAAGAGTTGAGCCTTCGGTGAAGGAAAATAGTTTTTCTCACGAAGTTTTCCTTCGCCGCTGATCATGAGACGAATTATAAACACAAATTATAAACAAAAGCCACAAGGCCAACTAAGTATTATTCATGATCAATTATGAAGAAGGTTTTTTGTTATCCAGGTATTTTCTCCGCCAGGCACGATGATAGGGAGTATCGAGCAAGTCTGGACAGCTGTGAGGCCAGAATATGTTGTGAAACGAGAAAATGGCGACCGCATATTTTGGTTACGCGGTAAAGTATGATATATATTATGTTATTCATAATAAATACTCGAAAGACATTTGTTTATTCAAAGAACCATCTGTATTGATGGTTCTTTGAAAATGGACAATATCCCATTTTCTAAGGAAATAGGACAAAAACATTCCGGCCTACGTGACACATTGCACGTAGTTTTTTTTTTTTAATTTTTCATCCTATAGATAATTCTATGTCTGAAACGACGAGTTTATCTACACTTGATCGTAGTAAACATTTTCGAGCTCATACAATGATAGAAAGTAAATTATACCAATGTTCGTTAATTATATTATTAAAACAATAAGGAAAATCAAAGTTTGAAATATTTACAGTTAAACCAGATATATTGCATGTAAATTAATACCTATACGTGAATCTATACTAATAATAATGTCCTCCAGACCGATTTCGGCCACGGCGGCCAATCTCAAGAGAGATTAGCCAACTGCGCAGGAGATATTATAGTGCACAAGTGTGTGCGCAAACACAGGTGCACTCTCTATTCGCTAACTCTATAAACCGATGGGATGGCAATCCGACACGACCGGAAAGAGTCCGGAGAGAGGCGCAGGACCAACGGGTTTACGTGTTTTCCGAGGCACGGGAGTGTACACACTTCCAATTTCCAGACTCCGGGCTGCTACTGAGAACTTTCTGACAGAAAAACCCAATAACTTCTATGGCCCGACCTGGGAACTGAACCCACGAGCTCCGAGTTAGGCAGTCGAATGTTATAGTTATTATTATTATTACTATACTAATACTATAAGGTAAACGTTTGTTTAGTTGTTTGTTTAAACATACTAGCCGCTAAGCAAAGTTTATATTTTATTAATTTAACACGAACCAATTCGTATCAATATCTTAATTTAAATTTGGAAAAATTAAATACCGTATTTTCATATAAAAATATTAGTTATAAAATGAAAATCTAAAAAGGAAATCTATGATATTCTTATAAGATTCAATCGCGATAATCCCAATCCAACAGTTCGATTTGAGAAAATTTATAACGTAGTCGGAAAAGCGTAAATACTTAAACTTTCACATGGAATTTTAGAAGCACTGATCCAACTCCAACCATTTTTTTGTCCTAACGCGTTAATGAAGTAATCCGGTGCAAAATCTCACACTGGGGCCATAGATCACACTACGACCCATGGTGGCGGAGCAATAACGCTTAAAACGAGTGAAATCGCGCAGAGCAACTGCTTGTACTATATTAAGTATTTGTTTATAGGGCTAAAATAGTAATATAACTTTCACAATTTATCCATTTAATCTTGTAAGATTGTTTCTCTTTTCGTAATACCTAAGTGAAAAAACCTTTAAAGTAATACACTAAACTTATACCAGAAGATGTAGCATGTTTCAGAGAAGGTTTTCGTATATAATAATTTATATAAACATTATTGTATAAGTAGCCGCGCTTCGCAGTTACATCTTTAGATTTAGACCAGTGACGTAAAAAGCGTGTATTTCATTTTTCTTTATAAATCGCATTTATGTAATAAACTATAACTTTTAAAAGAATCTTCTGTGATCTGATATGAGTTCCGATTGTTGCCACCAGACGACGCTGTATTCATTCCATACAGATTATAGATTGACAGTTAACGTCAACGCCATCGAACAAGTAAAAAAAATCGCAATGCACATTGTTTCTAAATTATAAGGCGTTTTAAATGATTATTTAATACACCCATCGCCACACTCTAGGTCCTCGAGTGACCATCAGCTGTTTCCGTGACATCCAGTTCCACATTTACGACAATGATGGTATAGCTGTTGGCAGCACTTGTAAGCGCTGGCAAGGGATACTACACGCCATGTTCTTGGCACCCGTCACTGACAGGTGATTTTTTTAACTCATATAGTTTATTCAAAACCATCATTAAACTTTTACAAGCACTTTGAATCATTTACATTTATTTGACATTAAATGTAAAGTTATTTTTATAGATTCTACCGAGAAGATAGTTAAAAATAATATCTTTTTGATGTTTATAGTATATTTCTCATTGTGCATGTTATAATTACCTTTAATAGAAATACATTTATGTCGTATATTATAATATTGAGTTTGAATTATTTAAATTGTAAGATTTTCATTATTGTTGGTATCAATATTAAAATTATAAATGCGAAAGTAACTAACTGTCTGTCTTACTCGGCTTACTCAGCTATATCACTGAACCGATTTTTGACATACGGTATTGTTTTACCTATTACTTTCTCCTTTTCTCTTTACACGCGGGCGAAGCCATGGGCGAATACTAGTTTGTAATAAATAAATCAAATAAAGAACCGGTAAGAAAATCGGTATTTACTTTTTGTCAATTATATAGATATAAATAGTGATATACAATTATATTTATACATAGTGTCAAAATCAGTAAAGCTAAGCTGCACGGCTTTCAATTATATAATGTTGTACAGAATAGCACGCCTTATGTATTGTATTTCTGAACTAGGAATATAAATAGGAAATATTTGTTCATTTGTAATCGATAAACTCAGAAATTAATGAACCGATTTTAATACTTTCACCATTTAAAATAATAGAATAATAATGGTTGCAAAGCAAGATTGAAGACAAAGCGCTACCAAGCTGCTTTATCCGCGTGCATGTATTTATGTACATATGTATGTACTCTTATAGTCACAAAATGAAATTCACGCGGGCATCGCCGCTGGCATAGTTGTTTCTTATATATTTTTAATACGAACTCTAACTGTAAAAAAAAAATTGTAAAAAAAATTCGAAGCCAATGATATGTATTGCAAGGCAAAAGTGTATTTTGTGATAACATCGTCTAAATATTTAATCGTTTCACAGATTTGGTGTGGCCTTCAATAGAGATCTCATCGTTCAAGATAAAGCCTTACTTCTAGCGGCGACATTACTGCTAGATTATATGTATTATGATGTTTAACTCAATTATGTATTATATATTGATGTTTTTAGTGATCGATTTTTATTTACCGTGTTATTAAAACAAGAATGTATATAACATTTGCTTGTTTTTATAGTGTCACCTATTATTTTTTTCAAACCCACGATCATCGGTTAAGATTCACGCGTTCTAACCACTAGGCCGTCTCGGCTTAAATAAATGATTATCTAATTACATATCTATACATTCTAAATGCAACCCATAAGCTATTGCAAATAAAGATACATCGATGCGTTATAAAAATTAAAATAACCTACAAAAGTTTGTAAATCGTAATTTCGTTTATAACGATTGTTATGAATAATGTCCATAAACAGGAATAATAAAAATCAAATTCGATACTAAAATACAAAATGAAATCCGGAATGAACCGGAACTCGATCTTACTCTCTTCCCGATTCAGTTTATAATCGTCTAAAAACATCAATCGGACATTAATATTGAAATGAGGGGACATCTCAGTTCGTTATACTTTAAATGCATTTTTCGCTTTTACACAAAAACGACAATTTCCCCTTAAAAATTAATGTCCTGCACCACCCCTATTTGCATTGTGTTTAAAAACTTTTTTCTCTGCGGCAGATGTCCAACGTAAATGGCGCGAAATTTTGACAGAACGTATAATTTTTGGCGCTCACAATGACAGATACGAGAAATTAAAAAAAAAGAACTCAATATTGGGTATTTTATAGAACCCTTTTCCAAAGGATTGAATTCAATTACACATATTCCAGTGAGGAAAAAACTTGTAATAAAAGGGTGTTTTTTACACAATTTTGGAAATCGGGGACTTAGCTTATGTAGGTCAATGGATGTATTTAGTGAATTAAGATTTTTTTTTGTTATTTCTTTTTTACGAAATAAATGCGTGGCGCGCGTCTGTCACGCTTTCGGAAAAGCAAGGGTTTAAAACTAAACAATGGCGTTTTAGAAAATGATTTAGAGTTTTTTTTTTACATTTAATCTCGTAACGAATTTATGTTTTTTATATAAAAATGTAATTTCAGTAAGTTTTATTTTTTAAATAAAAAAGTGTCAATGTCGTTGAATTAATACATGATTGATTGGTTATTGTTTGTCTGTAAAGATTTCGATCAACGTCATATCAATTAAAAAAAATGGCATGCAATGCAGGAAAATATATATCAAAATAATTGTTTTATAAAAGCTAAAACAACACGGTCATATGGTGGTTATGATGTACCATATTACCCAAGCTTGACTCATATTACAAATGATATATTAAATATTATCAAATATATCTAATTAATATATTTTTTAATACCTAAAAATAAGTTACTTCGACTCACTGTTGACTTCTGAAGTTTCAATTTAAAAAATATTGTTCTTATAGGTCAGCAGTTTTTTTTATATTATAGGTAGGCGAATGGGTAAATGAGCCACCTGACGTTAAGTGGTCACCATCGCCAATGTGCTACTAACCTTGGGAACTGAGATTTGCTTGTAGTTACACTGGCTCACCTACCCTTTGTGAGGAACGCAGTATTAGAGTATCTGATGAGTGGATGGTACCTACCCAGATAAAGCCACCTAGTAAAAGTTTAAATTTGGACTTATAATATATTGATATTTTAATTTTTTTTTCTATATTTGGTCGGTCAGGCAAATAGATCATTAATTGACTACTCAGACGTAAGCATACATATGTACGAGTCGTATTTAAATGATCATTACTTTTAAAACACGCAAAGGGAATCACAGGTGCAGTAACATATTATACTAGCTGATAGCGTCCAAACTTCTTACTTGTTAAATAAGCTTGGACCGATAATTTTCTCTCCAACTACGACGATATATTAAGCTATTTAAAAATGTGTATCATACTAAATATCATATACTTATATACGTAACGAAGAATAGGTTCAACCATTGCATTTTCGTATGCGTAATACTGACACATTGGTTGCGTACGCGCATCCGAAGATACAATGCCACTCGTTACGTAGCTCATTAATCATAATTATAATTATTGTAAATATTTACTTGGCTTCAGTTTGTTTTTGTGATTCATTTTGTAATTAAAATATTATTTATTAATTAGTCGGTTGTTTGTTGTGCATAATTTACATTTTGCAAATGTCTCGTTACTCTAGTGACTAAAGTTTATTGGATTTGAATTCAGGACCGCGGGATGTATATAAGCTACTAAAATAACAAGGATGTTAAACAACTGTATATATGATATTATATATTCGTTACTTTCATTCGAATGCGAGTATTCGGGTCATCTCATTGCATGGACAAATCTTCGCAGACTGGTAGTTCGGACGCAGCCGAAAAGCCGGTAAACTATCATGCATCAAAGGATTTATCCATATAAGGCTACATAAATAACATTTTAATTGGAAAACGAGCGTAATAGATACGATACATTTATAATTCAATTATTTCAGTTTTAAATTCAATTATTTATCTGCCAGTAACGATAACTATTTAGAACTTGTTAGAAATTAGTTAGTCCAAGGGATTACATCGAGGCTATTATAAAAACAGCTTCACGAAAACTCGGAGTTCTGAACAAGGTGCGGCGTTTTTTCACGCCACAACAACTGTGCCTGTTATACAAAACACAGGTACGGTCTTGCGTTGAATATTGCTCGCACCTTTGGGATGGCTCCGCTAAGTACCTAATGGAGGCCTTGGACCGTTTGCAGCGACGTGCAGTACGCATTATTGGCGACGTAAAGGTCACAAACACCCTTGAACCTTTACAATTGCGTCGCGAGATAGCAGCACTGAGCGCTTTCTATCGTCTGTATCACGGCGAGTGCTCTGAGGAATTATTCTCTCTAATTCCTGCTTCCCCCTTCCTTCTTAAGTCCACGCGAGCTGGTTCTCGATGTCACCGCCTAACTGTGACATCAATTCCATCGCGCACAAAGAAATTTGGCAACTCCTTTCTTTGCCGCACTACCAAAGAATGGAATTCCTTACCAGCTCACGTGTTCCCCTCCTCTTACAACCCGGGTTCCTTCAAACGAGGCGTGAAGAGGCATCTTGCGGGCCGGCATGGCGGGGACGGCTAGTACAGAACATTCTTCCCGACTGTACTGGCCGTCGTCGCGTTTGGACTCTACTACCACTTACCATCAGGTGGAGTGGAGTCATTTGCCATCCCGGGGCATATAAAAAAAAAAAAAAAAAGAAATTATCGTTTTAGCAATTCACGATGTTGATGCTAATGCCCTCCTGACGATTTCAAAGTGTGAAGTGGAATTCAGTTTGTGACGACAATCCTTCAAAATCTGCCATTTTAACTTACATAATGCGAATTTTAACTTAAATAATAATATTTAAATTATACGTATAAAATATTTAAATTATTAGCTAGAAGCGGTCTAAAATAAAAATAAAATATTTCACTTAAAGTTTATTGATATGTATAGATATATCCTTATAATGTAATTGTTAATATAATATGGGAAAATCAAGGAGTAATTGTTATTTTAATGACCTTAACAAACATTACAACGTATAATAACACTGTTTACCCATATTTACGTTTTATATTTGCATCAAACAAACCTACCGCCGCCGACACCTACCTGTTCTCGGAATTACGATTCCGTTAAACTTGACTATTTCAAAATAAGTAGACAGACTGCGGTTACCAATCTTGGTGCAAATGAATATTCATGTGCTTAATTTTGTTTGTTATTTATCGTGCTTCGGTAAAGGAAAACATCGCGAGGAAACCTGTACCAATTGGCCACATTGCCTGCATTGAAGGCGGAATAAGCTCCGGCGTATTTTGAAAAAGAGACCGCCTTCACACGCACGTAATTTTTTTTACTTTATAATACATAAAGTGGAGTCATAAATATCATTCTTCGTATAGATTCTTTGTATAAATTCTTCGTATATATTTTAAATTATTTCCTCTGAATGCGCAGAATAATGTTTTAAAGCTTTTTATCGATCGTCATTACAGTGCGACAAGGATCTTTTATTCGTTAAATTTCATTAACAAATACATGTGAAACGTTTTACCTTCTAATTTCAATTACCATCACCACCGAATCGATTGTTTCTCAGCTTCGAATGCCACTATTAAAAAAAAACTTTTTTTAAACATAGTACAAAACCAGTCAGGCAATGATTAAAATTTAAAATGACATTTGACAATGACAGCTTTTCAAATTTTCTCCTAACCTTCTCCTCAAAAAGAGGAGAGGAGGCCTTTAGCCCAACAGTGGGACATTCACAGGCTGTTACGGTTACGGTAACTTTTCAAATTCCACAGTGAATCCCTCGAGTCTTCCTTCACATTTCACTGTTAAATGTAAAATGAATATTTTACCGTAAATCTTAAAAATTCAGAATAACATATGCTTTAACCGGCCTCCTAGCGAAGTTCACGCCTGTTGTGCCAGTACAGTAACAGCCTGCAAATGTCCCACTGCTGGGCTAAGCCCTCCTTTCCTTTTTGAGGAGAAGGTTTTGGAGCTTATTCCACTACGCTGCTCCAATGCGGGTTGGTGAAATACACATGTGACAGAATTTCAGTGAAATTAGACACATGCAGGTTTCCTCACGATGTTTTTTTTCGCTGTGAAGCGCGAGATGATTTGTGTTTTTTATAAACACAAATTAAGCACATGACAATCTCGGCTGTAATCTGTCTTGATGTGCAATAAAGTATATTATTATTACTACATACAATATCTAGTTATCTCATTATGTGTATTTTTAAATAAACATTATGTTTCAATTAATGTGTGCAAAAAATGTACTACAATAATATCAATTTATGACATTTAGAGTGCAAAAAAACTTTATAAAGTTCAATATTAATACGCGCGTCGCCCTCCGACCGGGTTAAGTTGGCTCAGTGTTGACACCGTCACGGCTAACCCGTGTCTCTCGATGTTTTGCCATTATATTTTAACATTTAACCCATTTTTTAACAATTTCACCCAAAAAAACAGTTTCCCCACAAGTTTGACAGATGCGACTCACAAAGCGACCCTCGCAACGCAATTTTTAATGGGTCTTGTTTTTTTTTTTAATAAAATGCGATTTTATGTTTTTTTTTCGGAATTCAAAGCTGACAGTTGACGCGAACATAATCTTTAATTAAGAGTATTTTTGGCGGGAACTTTTTGATAGTTTCCGCGAAGGGTTCAATTTTTTGTGATTTATTTGTTTATAATTTTATGGAATAATGGATTTCACACGCTTGAATGCATGTACTTTATTATATAATTAAAATTTGTATGTTTATAGTTTGCATTTGTTTTTTTTGAAGAAAGAGAACGTGAAGAAGGAAATTAAAAGAAGGTCTTATTAGGTGTCAATAAGAAATATTTGTTTTTAATTACGATGATATGCATTTTATTAGTTATTTAAAACATTAAAGAAAATTGATAGCATACGTAAGAGAAAATGTTGTTTTCCACCAACCAAGAACGACTTCCTCCCGAAATTAGATGACGTATATTCTCTATCAGGTTATAGAAGAAGTACGCGAATGAAGAACAAATGCTCTGCTATTTCGTTAGTTTTTTATTATTATTGGTTTATAGAAACGGACATATTGTAACACCCCCCCCCCCCCCTCTCACGCGGGTGAAGTCGTGGGCGGCAACTATTACTACATTTTATTCTAAATTGGCATATTTGTATTGACAGTCGTGAAAACATATAATTAAGTACACAGGCCCCAGATCCGCATAGCATCTCGAAAACCACGATATCTCTTTTTACGGCCATTTTGATGTCGTGATCCCCTATAGCGTTACTTGGAGTAGTCTCAACCTTCCAGGTGAAAAGGGCCGTCGCATCATTGCAGGTGCTATAATGGATGTTCAGTTTGTTAAGTATAGATGGAATACGATACGATTATGCAATAGAAAGTCTTTAAGCAGTTTTCTTATTACCGAAGAATCTGTAAGGACAGAGATGGATTGAAGAAAATAACACTTTTCCGATTTCAAATGAATGGCATAAAAACAAATTAATAATTATTTTTAATCGATCAGGTCTATTTTAAACTAAATTAAAGTGAGAGTCTTTATAGGCGACACCTCTCCCCTTAAGGGGATTGAGCCTTATTCTACTGGCTGGCATTTGGTGGAATTTTATCCGAAACATGCAGGTACTCTCGAGAAGTTTTCTACAAAAGGCACTAGATGAATGTGACATCCAACATGACCCATTCATCTAGTGCCTTTATGATGAATTCGCTTTGGCAAAATATTTATAAATTCTCAATATATATTATTTTATATAAGAAAATATGAAGGTGGGATAATAAATAACAACCTATTTTGTATATTTAATTTATTGAATACGGTAGAAATGTTTCGTAGTAATGGAAAACAAATACATAACAAACAGACGGATCTAGGAACATATACCGACCGCGATTTATTACTTATCACTTCAGAAAGAAAATTATTGTATGAACTGTTCATACAATAATAAAAAAAGATTAATTGAATTTGACTAGATTTTTTTATTATAAATGATTAATTAAAATATATAAATACTTTTTGGTTGTTGTCAAACATTATTAAATAAATATTAAATTATGAATCACTTTACACGTCGCAGATGACACGAATTATTTTACCCCTCGATATATTACAATTGATTAAAAAAAACTTTAAATATTTAAGAAGCGATAAGTAATGGTCACGGCTTAAGATTAGGCTTCCCCCATAGCCAATATAATTCTTTTTATTTTTTTAAATATAATTTCAACCAACGTGGACGTCAATCATTGTTAAAAGGAGTTTAATACATTTGTATATTATTTTTCGAAAAGTTTTAATCATACTTGCTTGTATTTTATCCAAAAATATTTGAGTGTTGCTATACGCCATTGTTTTTTGTAATGGCAACACTTGTATTTTAAACCGAAGACATCCACATCGGTAAAATTAAAAATATATAAAAATAATTTGACTAGAAATAACACAGTTCTCATAAAATTGAAAAAATATTACCATTTTTTAATATATACAGTCGCATGGAAAGCAAACATTAATGACTAGAATGTACTTAAAAATAAATTTTAAAAATGACCTAATTTTTGGAATGACATTAAAGGAACTCATTATTCATTTATGTCAACATTAATTTAGTTTTTTTTTATAATAATTAACTTCATTATTAAATTACTATTGACATAAAACGTTTTTAATTTACAAAGCATCCATCGCTTAATATAAAAAAGTGCTACAAAAAACAAGTTAAATTTACACAGATTATAATATAAAAAAAAATGCAGATTTATTTTATAAATTAAAATAATGTCTATGTTCCCAAGTTACGAGTTTTACATTATATTTCATTAGCACATTAACTCGTTAACTTAAAATATTTTACTGTCTAATAAAAATATACCATCCATTACGTACTATATAATATAACTCTCTATTTTACAAAGTATATTTTTATTAAACAATTCAATTACAAATAAAAATCGTCATCTGGTGTTATAGAACATTGCAAGCAATTAAAAACAACAAGCAAAATAATTTTATTTGACTTCATCTATTCTTATCTGCAACTAAATTTTAAACTGAAATTTTATACGTTTTAATGCCGGCGACATAATCTAGACTTCTTAACAATGTCACTTACTCAAAATGAACGCCAAAGAAAAGCACAATGAAAAAAAAGTTTTGTTGTCTGCTGCTCATTTAAAGCTTTGAATAATTAATCAATGACTTCACTCTGACATGTTATAATCTGTGACACTGTTGATGAAAAATTAGATGGAGCTTAACGGATTAATTATAACGCAACTAATTTATATCTACATGACTCATTTAAATATGAGTGCTTTGTGATATTCATTCATTATCTATATGTGTTATGTCATATTACAATGTCTATATCATGAGTTCAATATACAAATAATATTTTGTAGGAATATTATATGTTCAAAGGCGTAAAGTCATTGCAAATAAATTATACGATAAAATACTGCACGATAATGTTTTTTTTTTTAAATTGTCAAAAAAGTTTTTAATGAAAATGATAATAAAATATGCGACTGTACCACTGTTTACAAGCATTGTACCCGAGCGATGACTATTTCTAACATATGCTGTAGTCCCTCCTGTATTTCAGCTAACCTTAAAATTAATTTGTACTGTTTATTGTATCACCGATCGCCGTTGTAATATGGCCTAAATTTGTACTGTCACAATTACACCTATAAAAATTATTGGTCTATAATACGCTCACTCGGTGTACAACGCTAAGAGAAAGCAAGGCTGAACACAGTATACTTCGCTACTTCATATACGATCCTTTAACTATTCAAATTCCGTAACAATAAAAATTTCGCGTCTCCCCCTTTTATAAAAACGCACGCCTATTGGAATTCAAATGGATATCAGGATCGCGTCCACGCGTACATTTTTTATTTATTTTGTTATTATTTAAAACGTTATTAATATAATTTGTTGTAACGCGCGCGCGCGTCTCGGCTCCCGTTCGAGTTTGGAATTGGCTGAGTGCAGGAAGACTAGTGGAAGTGTTTCTGTGTCAAAATTAACTTCGAGGAACTCTTTAAATACATCAGGAACTTATTTAGGAACGTTTTCATTTGTATCTTGTCTACTATGCACATTCGACAAAATCATATCATCATCTACCTCTGGAAATTCATCACCGATTGCAAATATTTCTTTATCATTTAAGTCTCTATACATTTATATATCTGTTATATCATTAGCTTTACCCTGATCTTCAATCACATTTATATTATAGTCAGGTAGCCTATGTCTCAGTCGGGAGCCGTTTCGCGCGCGTCCTCTAGTGTTCATTAAATTACATCTTAATTACATACATAGGAACTTTCTTTAGAAGCTGCATGGTTTATACAAGCTAACCTCCACAATGATCTACCGAATTATTTAAATAAACCTGTCTTCAAATAAGGTTTTATTATCAATATAATATAATAATTTTTGTCTGTCTTATTTATCTTAAGAGTCTGATGGTTGCGGTTTGTTTTTTAAATCTGGAACTGTATTTTTCATTTATTACATTTGACTATTATTAATTATCATTAATCTTCTGATAAATATTCATAGTAATCATTGGCCTTTTCTTTTTTTTTTGCTTATTTATAATTTGTACTTTGTATTTTGTAATTTTCTTATATATATTTATATTTAACTTCAGTAACATGGACTATTTGAGTCACGCAATTCTTTGTATTAATAAGAACTTATTTATATATTTTAATATATTAAAATATATATAATTTGAGTGCCATTAAAAACAGTTTATGGTTATGGGATCATTGAATTATAGAATATTAAAATCGGCGCTACGACCCTGAAGATAAATAAGACAGGTCCGCTGTAACACATTAATTTATAAATTACTAGAAATAAATATAAAACGTTAAGCTCGGCCAACGACGAGGGAACAGGACGGGGCTCAGCCCACGCCCACCCCAAAACAATGACCCGTAATGACTGATGTGTTGCACAACAAAACGTCTGGCCGAGCCGCACGACCACATATCTAATCAGATTTAGACTAAAATTACGTTTAATGTTGATCACTGCCCAATAGTACGTATCTTTGTGCTTAAGTCTCTCCTAGACAACAATAAATAGTTCAAGTAGCTAACATGAGCGCGGGCTCCGTCCGCGGCGCAACGCACAATATTTGTACTTTAGTGTAACTTCAAAATATATTTATACAATAACAGCTTATAAAACCTAATGTGAGGTAGAGCGGTTGTCGCAGTACACCTAGTTTGTACTGTGGGTGTCTCCACGCCGGCGCAGCTCGCCCGGCTGTCGTGTCGGGCCACCGAGGCGCTCGCTCAGTGATCAACATCGCACCGGTACTACGACGCTATCGTGAGTACGTACTCACGGATAAAATACGTATCGTTTAAATAATAATAACTAATCCTAGGGTGTATTTCTTCTCCCGATCGAAATCGACGTTTCAAAAACTCGTCTCGGACCGACCCAACGTCGAGGAGATAATAAATTAACCGATTCATAAGCGGCAACGTTTCATATATCACCCGTGAATATAATTCTCAATATACGAAGTTAGACTCTGTCAAAAAAAGAGGGCGGGGGCCGCCACGCGGTGAAGCGCTCGGGCGGGCGGCCGCGGACAGCTCCTCGTGAACGATCACGTCTCTTATCTCTCGGCGATCGCTCGAAGGCACACAGCATTAAATGTAGTCAGTACGGCGATCGAGCGCGTCCGCGGGCGGTGTAGTCGTCGGCCGCGGACGCGCACGGGTCGGGCCGGCGCCGGCCGCTCTAGAAGACTGGCGGCGCGGCTAGGCGGGCGTCAGCGTGAGCGTGACGGTGGCGCGGCGGGTCGCACGACGTCGCACCGGCAGGAACACGAGCGCCGGCAACAGACTCAGCGCACCGCCCGCTTCCTCCAGCACGAACGGCTGCATGGTCAGAGGTGCTCGCGGCGCTCGGGGCACTGCCAGCAGAGCACCTGCACCACCATGTGTCGCTCTCACGTGTGCCTCCAGTGCCGCAAACCCTTCGGCGCGGAACTCGCAGCGTGAACACGAGTACGCGTCCATCTCGCCATCCATCTCTCCTCCAATTTCACCACTTTCGCTCGGTTCTTCAGTTGTGACCTCTCCCTCTGGCTCAACGTTTTCTGCTTGTTCGTTTGCACGTTGTATGTGTGCTCGTTCGTGAGCAAACAGGAAAGCTAATACCTCCGTGGTGAAGGGACAGTAAGCGCAGGCGTAGGGCTTGTCACGAGCAAGTAAGTCTAGAGGACGCGGAGGCATCGGTGGCGGTGGAGGCGGTCGCGTAGGTGGCGCATGTTCTGCGAGTAGATGGGCCCGCAACGCCCTCGGCCCACGGAAACGACGCGAGCACAACGGACAGGGTTCGGCCGGTGACGCATTGGCTGGTGAGGGCGGTGCAGGGATACCGTGGGTGTTGTGCTTGTGAACTCGTAAAAAGTACTTGCTGCATAACTCTTTATGGCAAATATCGCAGGTCACGCCGCCTAGTTGCGTTCCACTTTCTAATGAAATACCATGCATACGTTGCATATGAGTTCGCATAAAATATTTATTGCATAGTTCTTTATTGCAAATTTCACAAAAACTGGAACCAGCTCCTCCAGATCGTCGTTCATCCTGGGGTGGTGGTGAAGAAGAAGGTGGTCGTGGGGTTTCGTTCGGCTCCTCAGCGAGCCGTTCTGCTGCGAGCTCGTTTAGTTGTGATATCATAGTCTGCAACTTTCGCAGTTCTTCGCTCGCGGAGCCGGGAGACGCCCCTCCACGCTCCTCTACGATCAAATTCAACGGGCTTGTTTGCCCTTCTCGCAATACTGCCTCAAACTCGTCTCGATCTTCTCGTTCCCTTTTTACTTCGAGTGGTTCTTCGGAATCGTAAGGTGGTGGAATTGAAAGCACTCTCGGTGGTGTTGGTGCAGATGGCGAAGATGAATGTGTTGTAGCGGCTGGTGGAGTCACCGCCGCCGGTGATCGTTCCGCAATGGGTGACCGATGTACAGGAACACCGTGCCTCCGTTCGCGATGTGTTCTCAAAAAATATTTGTTACAATACTCCTTGCAACATATTTCGCAAAAGGCTTCTGGGTTTGTCACTCCAAGTCGCCGCAGAACATCAGGTTGGAAGGCAGCCTCGCGAGCGCGCCTCGCAGAGTCTGGTGAGAGTCGCCGCGGTGTGCCCCCAGAGTCTTCGTCAGAAGAACGTCGTGGAGGCGAGGGCTGCACTTGGGGTGGTAGACCAGGATGGGGCTGCTGCTCACCATCGTAGATGCCATGTTTGTTAGCTCGATGGGTTTTCAGGAAATATTTATTGCAGAATTCCTTGCAGCAGAGATCACAGTAGGCCTCTGGGTTGAATATGCGCGGAGGATCATGGCGCGGCAGTAGACGGAACGCGGCGAGAGGATCGAAAGCGGGCAGGGTTAGCTCTCCGAATGCAAACGCGCTCTTGTAGATATCGGCCATCTTGGTGTGGAGATCTAACGGCGGAGGATGCGCGCGCGCCGGCGCTGCTTGCTTGCGACGCTTGCGGCCGGGGCTGCCGCCGCCTTCGCCTTCGCCACCAGTGGCGCCTCCGCCCCCGCTCGCACAGTCGCGCTCGCGCTTTACCGCCGGCGCCACCGACATCGCGTCACCGCCGCATCTGAAATTGAAATTGAAGTCCAGTTAGATTTAATAAATACATATCTATTTACACTTAACGGTTTCTGGTACAATGCATAAAAAACATAATGGAGTATATGCATAAACTCGATACAATAGATACATTAAAAAAAAACAATCAACAATAGTGCAGATAAAACCCGCCATTTTTCGCTGTGAACCTTTATTATATTATATTTTATCTTCAAATATTAATTTTAGATATAACAGAGAAGTTGACGTTAATTTCCGTGTAAAATGTACAGAGTAGTACATTATATTTAGTTATTACAGTAGTAATATAATAAATATATTTTATTCACGACTTCAAAAATCTGGCTTCACTTTGAGAAAAATAATAATAGTACTTTCTGAGCTTGATATTTTAATAGTGATTTTTGATTACATTTATACATAGCGCTAAAACCCTTTTATGATCGCCAGATTTGTTGACAGTTGGTGAATAAAGTCGTCATAAGATTATATTTAGTACTATTATATAGTACTATATTCAAGCTATTTATTGGTAATCATTAAATGTATTTAAAACCTTTTCTTCCCCATATTTTTTTATATAGTAAGTAAACGGACGACATATGGGCGACCTGATGGTAAGTGGTCACTAACGCCCATAGACTTTGGCATTGTAAGAAATGTTAACCATCACTTTCATCTTCAATGCGCCACCAACCTTGGGAACCAAGATTTTATGTCCCTTGTATGTATGCCTGTAATTACACCGACTCACTCACCCTTCAAACCGGAAAACAACAATACCAAGTACTGCTGTTTTGCGGTAGAATATCTGATGAATTGGTGGTTATACCCAGAGACTTGCAAAAAGCCCTACCACCAGTATCCAACTCGTTCAGTATTCGAGCTGGTAGGTATTGAGAATTTCTAGGCAGTAACTCAATAACTTTGTTATTGAACTCTCCGCGACTCTAGACTTGGTCTGCAGCCTTATAAGGTATTTACTAGATCATCGAGGCAGTTACCTTTTTTGATATAAACATACTGACGCAAACACACACACACAAAAAATCGCAATATTTTTTTATAATAGTTTAGTATTAATAGTATTATTGAAAATGTCACTATTATGTATAAATATATACTAATATTATAAAGAGGTAAAGTTTGCGAGGTTGTAAGAGGTAATCTGGATCACGGTAGCATGCGAAAGCGATCCCGTGGCGCTCCTCGTAAGGGTACCTGCTAGTTTTTTAGTGGGTATTCCAATGTTTCGATCGCACTCAGCGTCTTGGACACCGGCGAGCCCCACATACCCCCCCACTGTTCCCGTGGGGGAAAAGCGTAACGCGTTTTTCCAGCGTTAAAAAAATTAAAATAAAGGTAATCTCTGGATCTACTAAACTGATTTTGAAAATTCTTTTACCAATAGAAAGCCACATCATTTATGAGTGTCATAGGCTATATATTATACCCGAAAAATTAAAAGACTTTTTCGCGGTAGTGGGATTTGCAAAGTAAGTCGGAGAAAAAGCAGTAGAACGAAAAGGTTTCTTACGAACGCTTAACGATGAGAGGTATATGATTGAGTTCTAGATAAACGTTATAGAGCTTAATAATGCCTACGAAAAAGTTAGCGACAGCATCATTCTAACTTTTTATATTTAAGTAAAAAAAAGTAGTTTTTATTAAATAAAAAAAAAATTAAATCGTTAGGTGATGTTTATTAGTCATATTATCAACAATTATGAATTATTATCAAAATAAGTAAACCTATCGTCTCAAGTGTTTAAAACAAAAGACCTTTCTCTTTTACTGCATATAATTTGGACCAATGATTAAAGAGATAATACGACATAAGTATGGAACCGCAACCGTGTCGTAATCTATTGAATGATATTTATATTAGACGGACATTTTCATATACAACACGTCAATCTATTTAAAAACAAATTGCTTTATTACCAAGAAAATTTTATATAGATAAAATTCATTTTTTGCAGTTTGTTTTATCGTTGCATAGTTTAAGAGATCATTTAAACAATCAAATACGCGAGTCAATGTTATTAATGATCGGCCAATCGATTACAAGTAAAAATATTTATCGCCCAACGAAGTGGGCGCGGGTCAGCTAGTGTTTATAGATATTGATTAAAAATATTTAATGAATTTAGATGACACAATTTGAAGCTGATATTAGAAATTTGAAAAGTATAGCAAAATATATAAGGCATAATACTTTATGTATTATGTACACACAAAATAACTAATATTTTAGATATGACAGCTTGTCCCGACTTTATGAATATGGTTTTATTTTTATTTAAATTAATTACTACGCGAGATTTTGTTTAAATTTTTTTTAATCATACAAATGTTTTAATTTTACGCCCTCATCCGGCCAGCTGACCTCATCCGCCCGTAATGTATCATATAAAAACCCGCAGCATTATTTACTTTAAATGACTATTTCACTTTATTATATACTATTGGTTCGAACACGTGAATCTTAACTGATGATCGTGGGTTCAAACCCGGGCAAGCACCACTGAATTTTCATGTGCTTAATTTGTGCATATAATTCATCTCGTGCTTGATGATGAAGGAAAACATCGTGAGGAAACCTGCATGTGTCTAATTTCATTGCTATTATGCCACATGTCTATTCTACCAACTCGCACTGGAGCAGCGTGGTTGAATAAGCTCCAAACCTTCTCCTCAAAGGGAGAGGAGACCTTAGCCCAGCAGTGGGACATTAACAGGGTGTTACTGTACGGTATATACTTTTGTTAGTCAATAGCACGGATAGCTAACCCGTACCGACTTCTTACTAGTAAAATTTTTAGCCAGTTTTCCTCGTTAAACATGAAATGTCCAAATTTTTTTTTTTTTTGCATTTGATAAGAATGAAACAAACCAATATTTTCAAAGTATCAGATTTCTAGACGCAGACGTTAAATAATCTCTATTGTGGACTTATAAATATCTTAATTAAATAAATTCATTTCCATATATAATAAATATTGTAATCTATCATTGAAACATAATTATTTTTGTTATCATTTAAATTAATAAAAAAATATATTAAATTATCGATACTCGTCATTCGTGAAATAAAAACAATTAAATATCGAATAAAGTAACGAAACGAGAACTATGGCTTTAGACATGAACCATGTAATTCAAGGTCTAAATTTTTATTATCCTATGATGTTAAAACCAAATTATTCTATAGATACGCGCATTCATCCGGGCAGCTAACGCTTATGAATACATCATATAAGAAACAATATGTACATATTTTTTTAATTTATATGATATTGAGCGTTTCGTTTTTTTTATGGGCCGCACTGCTATATGCGTTTAACTCAGAAAACTTTTTATGAAATAAGAATTTTTAATTATCATTAATTTCGAACAATTTTATATTAGCGCTTGTATTTAATATTGTAGTGTAATGTGTGTGTATTGCTATGTTATTTATTATCTGTTAATCAATTAGAATATTTGAAATGCTAAAATTTAAGATTATTTATCACCTTAAATGACATTATTCAAGGGCTTAAAATGGTCATTTGAAAATATATTTTTTATCCTACATCTACCGAGCTAGTGGTCGAAATGTAGATTCTATCCAGAAGAACCGGTAAGAAACTGAATCTATACATCCTAATTGAAAATTAACGAATACTAATTTCGCGCTTTTCTATGATCTTGATAGATAAATAACACTTGTATTCAAATTGATCTATTACGGTAATGATACAATATTTTTAATTATAGCAACTCTTTTGATTGTAAATTATCGCATAGCATATGAATAAAATGGTCAATTTCCACGACACCATGTTTATTTAATATTAAAAATAGATTCCAATAAGAATAATCACCTCTCATCACTTCTGAAGTCAATTTCGTCTTTCATTTGTTCACACACTATCTTATCACCATCATCGAAATAACATTACACAAAAAAACAGTTTTTTTTTTTTAAACAAATCAATTATGTTCGATTTTCAAATTGACAAATAATAGCGTCGAACGTATTTCGGAATTCAAATATTTCATGGCACGTGCTACCGTATGCGCGTGCGCCCAAAACTGTTGTATTTTAAGTAAAAACTCGAGCGATGTACTTTTTTTGTGGAAAATGGCAAAAATCTCACCCCACCCGTGCACCCCTACGGTTCGATAGTTTGATCAGGGGCCGGTGCATTACATTAAGCAGGGGCTACATGGCGTACTAATAATATTAAGCAGAAATTACGAAAACTAAAGCTTAAAATGTACTCAACATAAAATAAATACTGTAAAATATTTTATTCAATTAAACTGTAACAAATAATCAAATTTGAAATAAATATGTTTACTTTTAAGATTATTTTTCTGTAGTATTACAAAATTATAAATATATGTTTTTTTTCTTTATAAAGTTATTTCGAACACTATACAGTATTAACTTCACTGTTTATCAGTGATAAAATAAACTGTATTATCGTATTGCTTCCATAACGCAATAAAATTTATCTATAAAATCAATCAACCCCATAGAAGCCGACTCTTACAGCAAACAATACGCGATGCTTTCCTAAAATTTGGAAACACTATCAAAAGGGCGCGGCGCCTCTGTAAACATCGCTCTCCCTTTCCAACTACCGGTCATGCCCTATCACCGTCCCCCTTACACATCCCATAACCTCGATAGACCACCGTCTCGCTCCCACAATTATGATTAAGAGTAATGGAGTAATAAATTTAAGTTCAACTTTCTTCGGAAATATTTTTTTTTCAACATTTTTCTGTTAACGAAATATACGAAGGAAGTTGCGTATTATTATTTGCCTTATAAACAAACTGCGGCAAGCCCGTTGGCGCCTTTTTTTCATTAGCCCTGTTTTTTTTTCCGCGCAAGTAAAAAGTTTAATATTAACTTCAAAAACAAGTTTAATTACTTCGCGAAATGTTTATATCAATAGCGTTATTTGATTTTCTTTTTAAACGTGTATTTTTTATACATACGTATAATACGTTAAATAAATTAAGATTTTTTATCTGTACGTAAATAAATCAGAAAAGGTTGTATTTGGTTTTTACGAGATTTCAAAATTGTTTTAACATTTTATACCATTTTGAAATCAATTGATTAATGTGTGCGTGTATGTGTTTTATAATAATAATAATAATAATGTCCTCCGTACCGAGATTAGCTAACTACGCAGGAGATATTATAGTGCTAACACAGGTGCACTCTTTATTCTCAAACTCTCATAATCCGATGGGATGGCAATCCGACACGACAGGAAAGAAATCAGGCGCAGGACCAACGGCTTTACGTACTTTCCGAGGCACGGGTGTGTACATACACACTTCCAACTTCCAGACTCCGGGCTGCTACTGAGAATTTTCTGACAGAAAAAACCATAAACTTTTTATTAACCGACCTGGGAATTGGGTTATTAACTGAACTGGGAACCGGGGTCTCCGGGTCTGCGGCCTTACCTCAAGCTACTAGACCAACGAGACAGTTATTACATACGCATAATACGCATTAATATTATTAATACGAAGATGTTTGTTTTTTTTTGTTATGGTTTCACATCTTAACAACTCAACCGATCAAAATGAAATTTTGCATAAATTTTACTTTTTTTTTAAATGTATAGGCTAGCGCTTGACTGTTCTAACACCTGATGGAAAGTGAGATACAGTCTAAGGTGGAGCGCGCTTGCCTAGTAGATGCCTATTCACTCTAGACTTGAAGGTCCCATATTGTAGGTGGTGGGGAAAACGGAGGTCGGGAGAGTATTCCAGACCTTGGCGGTGCGTATCAGAAATGAGGAAGCAAATCGTTTCGCACGTGTCTTAAATACGTCAACTACGTACGGTTGCAGATCTTTTCGATGCCTCGCAGTTCTGGGGTAAAAAGGTGACGAGGGATCAGAATAAATAGATAAAAGATTAAATAGATAACAGGACAAAAGACTAACAATTAATCTTACCAATTTTTCTTGTAACTTTATTATTTCAATATCAAATTATCAATTCAAGGAATGAAAGCTTAGCTTTGAATCTATACAAATAATAAATAAAATTATCAGTCTATGGCTATTTGCGTGTTACCATCACAAAAAAAAACCTTTTTTATTTTAACCAGCAGTGATTAAAACAAAAAAATATAAAACATTTTGTATAATGTAAAATTAAGAATGTCTTACTTTTCTTTCTTGCTGATAATAAACATAAGATACATGGCAATTTCTAGCGCCTTATTAATGTTAGGATTTTTTTTCCCTCTTAATTTATCCCATAACCACACACAACACTCTGACAATAATAAAATAAATCAATTAAACGTTATATTTTTAATATATAAACTTATGTTTTAATATAAAGTATGCCTATTAAACTTGCTTTCCAATTAACGGCAGAAGGAAATTATATGTCAATAATGTAATATATAATGTAACTTAATCTATGGAAATAATAGAATTGAATTTAATTTTATTGTCTTATTAGCATTAACAAAAATTAAGTAAATAACGAAAGGATGGTAGTTAACACTATGATATATAACGAGCTATTTTGTGATGAACGATTTGGAGATTTGGTTGCTTTACTTGGTCGGGTTTTGGGTAAACTTGTCTAGGTCCACCTACTCATCTAATATTCTACCGCATAACACCAGTATTTAACATTGTTGTGTTCCAGTTTGAACAGTGAGTGAGGCAGTACAGCTCCAGGCTTAAAGGACATAGCATCTCAGCTTCCAATGTTAGTGACACCTTAGATATTTAAGTAGCTAATGCCTATGGGCGTTGATGGCCATTTAGATGGCCCCTCATTTGCCCTCCCTTACCTATTTCATAAAAAAAAACAATAAGACCTGTCATGTTGGATATTATATAAATACAGTTTGTGTATTGTTTTGTCAAACTTCATAAATAGCTTAATGAAATAATCGCTAGTAAATTCAATAAATAAAACACCGACTAAATTCCAGCCAATTTTCAGGTACTTAATTTGTGTTTATAATTTATCTCTCACTCGGTGCTGAAGCTCGGTGGTGAATGAAAACATCGTGAGAAAACTTGTGAGTGTCTAATATAACTTAATTTCTACCAGATTTGCTTAGTAGAGGTCCAAACCTTCCCTACAAAGGGAGAGGAAGCCTCAGCCCAACAGTGGAACATTAACAGGCAGTTACTTTACTTTTCTTTAGATATCCAATCGAATTAAATATCTTTGCTGATAACATTTATTTTATGATATTATATGAGAGATGGTAACGTCAAAATAATAATCCATAATAATATTATAAAGGCAAAAGTGAGTTTGTTAATTTATTTGTCTGTTTGTTATGCTATCACGTCTTAACGACTCAACCCAGATCCTGAAATGTTGCATATGTTGCAGATACAAAAAAGGATATAGGGTAGCTAACACTTGATGCCCCCCCCCACCCACATATAAAGATATAATCGCAATTAAAAGCAGACTACATAGTGATAGTTTAACTTGACAACAGACGATTTTATCTTCCACAGAAGTAATGGAAAAATTTATACTATATTCTGTTATTTAATTTTGTTTTATGATGAAGAAAAATGACCACAAGACTCGTAATACAACAATAACTTGAATATTATCACAAGTCAAAGTATTACGAGCTTAGCAGTATGAACATTGGATTTTTCAAGTCACCGAAGCTGGCTACAACAAATGCCAAACTGTAAGGGTTAATTTACATGACAAAACGAATATATAAATAAATATGGTATATCATGATAATCTCATGGTCTGCGAGACCTCAGGTCACAATTATGTTAATAAAATAACACCTTTATATACAAACGAATAAACTAAGTTTTTTTTTATATTTTATAATTCATAAGAACAAAAATATTTTTAATTTACTTTCTCATCATTCCTTACCCTGATGAAATAGTTTTCTATACAACGCTATTCCAATAACACGGGTATAATAAAGGTTTACATTTGACATTTACAAGGCCCCGCGGACTACATAAATGTCACTCGGTGGACGCCATTTTGTTTACAACAGATACAATTTGTAAAACAATGTGTATTACAGTTTTTACAAAGGTATTTTTTGTTCGTATATAATAAATACGATAAAATTTTCCGGTTATAAAAAAATTGGAAACATTTTTGGCAAGGTTCGAAGTTTTTTTGGTATCGTTTATATATAATGTGATTTCATAAAATCGACATTATTCCTATAATAATTACAACAACGAATTGTTATCATGACTGACCATAAACGTATGGCATTAACTAATGAGTCTACAAAGGTAAAATTTTATATAAGTTTATTTTAAATACGCTAAGAAAGGAATGTTGGAAATTTCAACTTTAAATGTGCGTAGAAATGGGATGTGTTTCATGAATTTTACTTGTACAAAATCGGGACAGGCAGCTTCTATAATATAATCGCTGTACGATACTGTACGCGAAACTATTAATGTTTTTAAATAAATTGTTCGTTCTTAAGCCGTGTGTCAGTTCTCAATGCAAGAGTAACTCTGTATGTCTGTTATCTGTCACCAGCCATTATTTTAATTGTATGTACGCGGCAACTAGGAGCAAAGCAAAGCTTATATCATCTAGATTTAGCTGAGAAATAAATACGTAGCTTTCTTAAAAATACTTTATTTTTTCAAACGACAGATATCGAAGACCAAACTTTTTTTATATAAAATAGGGAGGTAGACGAGCATATGGCCTGATGGTAAGTGGTCATCAACGCCCAAAGTCATCAGCATTGTAAGAAATGTTAACCATCGCTTACATCGCCAATGCGCCACCATCCTTGGGAACTAAGATATTATGTCCCTTGTGCATGTAATAAACACTGGATCACTCACCCTTCAAACCGGAACACAACAATTCCAAGTACTGCTGTTTTGCGGTAGAATATCTGATGAGTAGTTGGTACCTACCCAGACGAGCTTGCACAAAGTTCGTTATGAAATAAATAAAATAATTAATTCTTCTCAACTAATTTTTTATTCAAATTTCATCCGTCAATAACCTAACAAAATAAATCGCTTCATAAATTCGCAAAAGCTTATAAACTATTTATACCATACAATTACATAAGCCGAAAACATCCGAGTTTCGACTCGAGTGCTATATTTTTATACAGTCGTTAAGTTTGAAATATCGGGCGGGTGGGGGTGTGGGGGGGGGATTGGTTATAAAATAAAAAGGCCATTTTATAATGGGACCAGCTATGACATGCGGGCGTCGGAAAGTCGGAATGCGTGGAGCGGCTTGCTATAACAAATGTTTCTCGCTTACGTAATATTTTAGGCGGGTTTCTTTCGTTGATTTTCTTTAACGAATTTAAGTAACTTTGTTGTGCGAACTATGAATATTTTTGGATTCGAAATGTTAGTTTTGTAGGTCGTTTGTTTTTAGTGGAATTTAAATTGTAATGGAAAAAAAGTCGAGATGGCCTAGTAAAAAGTCGAAATGGTTAGAACGCGTGAATGTTAATCGATGATCGTGTGTTCAAACCCGGGCAAGCACCACTGAATTTTCATGTGCTTAAATTGTGTTTATATGTTCATCTCGTGCTCGACAGTGAAGGAAAACATCGTGAGGAAACCTACATGTGTCTAATTTCATTGAAATTCTGCCACATGTGTATTCTACCAACCCGCATTGGAGCAGCGTGGTGGAATAAGCTCCAAACCTTCTCCTCAAATGGGAGAGGAGGCCTTAGCCCAGCAGTGGGACATTAACAGGCTGTTACTGGGTAAAATGTCCATAAGTTACGGTTTTTTTTATATCTCCTCAGACGTGTTATCTGATATGTTATGTAGTATAGGTGTTTTTGTTTCAATGGCGTGAAAACGACCCCATCGTCAGTTATTGGTTAATTCTCTTATAATATTATATGTGTACATTATATTGAGGATTTTGGGTGGGAAGAATAAATATTTTTTTATATATAATTGTAGTTTAAATAATATTATCAAAATAGCTTAAACTTAAATAAAATTAAGCTTTCTAAAAATATATTTTAAACATAAATAATAATTAACGACCAAAATCAAAATCGGTTATTACTTTAAATATATAAAAATAATTATGATTAATATTGTAATTTGCATTTTGTTTTTATTTTAAATGACTGTATCTGATAAAGTAAAAATTCCCGTTTTTATTACATATAAAATAAGATAAAAAAAACCTAAAAATTATATTGATATCGGTTTAATAATAATATAGATAGATAAGTATGTCATAAATTATAAAAATAATGACGCGTGCCTCTCCATAACTTCTATAATCGGTATTCGGTACTTATGTCACCGCGTATTTATTTTCAATCAGTCGGGGCGGGAGACGGACACCCCCGCCAGGTGCCTACATTTTATAATTATCATTGTCAATTGTGAACATTTTTAAATCGAGGGCTGATTGTAAAATTTCGAGCCCTCATAACTCGAATATGATAGATGATTTACTTGGTGGTAGGGCTTTGTGCAAATTTGGGTATGTACCACCCACTATCATATATCCTACCGCCTAACAGTAATACTTATTGTTGTGTTCTAGTTTGTAGGGCGAGTGAGTCAGAGTCACTACAGACAAAAGGGACATAACATCTTAGTTCCCAAGTGATTAATAATTCTTTTATGTGTTGTATGGTAGGTGTTGACCACATACCATCAAGTAGTCCATTTGCCAATCTATTGGTTATATATTTAAAAAATAATATCGTTTTGATAAATCACATGTCGACTGATTAGTACGGTGGTCTATATTCATTTTTAGCAGTATAAAGATTAGATAAAAAAGCGAACTACAGATAAAATTGTTCTTTTTTTAAATAAATAATACTTATTTTAGGGAGTGAAACCCATAAATTCTGGCTTTATATCTGGCCAGTAACTATGGGACCAATGATGTAATGCCTGCGCCTGTAATTACACTGGCTGGCAGTTACCATCGAACCGAATAAAAAAACAGCAATAAAATGTTGGGCTGTAAGAAATGATGAGTGGTTGATAGTAACAATCAGCACGTAAATGACGCACTTGTGGGCTTCAAGCTCCTGTTACCGCTGCCTCATTGCGGCATGGTCAAGCTAGTTTATAAAACCGCAGATACTGATGTTCGGGTAAATAAAGTTACCGAGTATTTATCTCAACAAATTCTCAGAAGTAGCCTGGAGTTTGAGAGGCTGACCCATCGGACAGCCAACATATACACATATGTATATATTGACTTGTAATCTATATTATCTATAATAATATCGAAAATGCGAACGTAACTATGTCTGTTGGTTACGCTTTTGGGGCTACTACCACTGAATCGTTTTTGATGAAATTTCGTATGAAGTAGGCTTGAACACCGAGGAAGGACATTTTTTATACCTAATACTCCAACACGAGGGTGAAGTCGCGGGCGAAAACTGGCATATATGTGTATTAAATTTATTAGCCATGACGCAAATTAAGTCGAACAAATTATAATTTAATTGAAAGCATACATGCGATATTTACTTTATTATATACAAGCTAAACATTTGACTTTGTTCCATGTACGTAGATAGAAGACACAAGATAAATATAGGCTACCCCTCTGGAGTCCATTTCCGGTCAATAAAGTACTCTATACGAATCAATAATATCATAAATATGCAACCCATTTAATATAATTTTGGTTAAAATCGATCGAATAATTAAGTTCAGTCAATAATAGTTAAAACGTGTTGTTCGAATTCAATGATTTTTATCATTTAAATTCACCGTGTAATAATATTAACATTGCGGTTTCTATTTTTATTGCGTTTAAGAAACACATTCAACACAAAAAAAACTAACCGCAAACATTTATATCTTATAATAATTTCTAAAACTGTAAAATTATGCTAATAAAGTATTTATAATTTGGCTGTGCAATGTATAATTTTGCTAGTGGCGTGTTTGGTGTTCAATTAATCATATAATATGACTTAAATATGCTTAGCCATTCCAACCCGCATTGGAGCAGCGTGGTGGAATAAGCTCCAAACCTTTTCCTCAAAAAGAGGAGGGGAGGCCTTTAGCCCAGCAGTGGGACATTCACAGGCTGTTACGGAGGTTACGGGATGCTTAGCCATTTCAAATACATTTTATGATAATGTTATAGGTTTTTACTTGGTGGTAGGGCTCTATGCAAGCCCGTCTGGTTAGGTACCATCCACTCATCACATATTCTACTACCAAACAGCAATTTTACATTGTTGTGTTCCGGTTTGAAAAGTGAATGGACCAGTGTGAGTACAGGCACAAGGGACATAACAGCTCCCAATGTTGGTGGCGCATTGATCGGTAAGGAATAGTTAATATTTCTTACATAGCTAAAGTAAGGGCGATGGTGATGTTTACCATTGGCCCATTTGCCCATTTGCCCCTGCAACTTCCTATTTTATAAAAATATAAAGAATTATATACCTTTTAAATTTTGATACCTAATTAAGGTCTATTTTCCATATACCTTGTTATATACATTCATACGATACGATATTTGATGAGTCGGTTTTTGAAACTTAAACTAAAATTTGAATACAAAAAGCTGTAAATACACCGCGATAAAACCCAATCGATGATCGATTTGGTTACTTTTTAATTTTACCTTATCTGTTATTATCTTTAAGGCACAGATAAAAATAAATATTCGGTTGAAAAATCAATACGCGCTAAGCCACTCGTGGCTGTTTCACGTTATTGATATGTGTATGACTGGGGTCGCATTTTATTTAAAGGACGAAATTAATTCTGACGATAACGAAAAACTCACCTTGACATCTTACTGGCTTTTAATTTAATTTTAGTATGAATTTGTATATCACGATTACATTAGACTAACCTTTGAAGATGACGAATTTAACAACTAGTAAAAACTTGCTTGCTATTAAAAGCTGTGTAAACGCTTCCGTAAAACTCTTACTAGCTGTAAAACTAACGCTTATCTCCCAAATTACTGGCTGTCAAACTACGCTTTAATTATTTATGTTGCTAATTTCCTACATAATATATTTGCCTATATATAATTGATATATAATTGATATATATAGGCAATAATATGACAAGTAAAAACCTTAAAAAGCAAATTGAATAGTTTAATGATAAATCAGTAAATTTCCCTCTCAATTAAAAAAAAATAAGATAATTGTCTTCCTGCCATTTGCGAACGTACTTTATAAATAAACTCATATAGATATTAAGCAAACATACTCAATAATTATTAGACATAACTGTTGTTGTTTATTTCATAGTAGAGAGTAGTCAACCGTGGATGACATATTATAGTGCACAAATGTGTGTGGAAACACAGGTGCGTCTCTATTTCTTCACTCATAATCCGATGAGACGACAATCACGAGGACGGACCAACTTTACTCGCTTTCTGAGGCACGGGAGTACCTAACTTCCAGACTCTGCTACTATAAAATCTTCGAAGGAAAACCCAATAACTTTTTATTTATATAAAAGGGCTCAGGATCTGCGGCCTTTATACCTAGACACTAGACCAAAGAGACAATTACTTAATATTAATTACCTTTTGTAGAGGTTAAATAGACTCATACTAGGGAGTTATTTGATAGGCGGTTGAAAAAATAGTAAAGCAGCGTGACTACCGCGAATAGAGAAGTCGAAAAATATAATTTGTTTAATGATGTAACTCCGGAGCTTCTTGCCGGTAATAGAATCTACATTTCGATCCGATGGTAGCCTTACGTTCTATAACAACAATTCAAAAGTACTTGTAAGGCCGTTCATATTTAAAGTACATTTATATCGATTTTAAATGGTATTGCGTGACAAAATTTAATTATCGAAGCAGTGTTGTTTTAACAAATTTATTTCTTGTTCTTCTAAGAAAGCCATAGCGTTTTGATAACGGACTAGTTAATTTCAGGTGAAGCCGTATGAAATAGTCAGATCATTCGTAGAAGTCAATTTTCATGTCTCCAAGGCACAATTCACGAAATTATATCATAAAAGGATGTTTTCTCTTTTTTCTTAGAACATTTATCATCCCCGGGTCACTGAACCCTGTAATAGGGGCTGGCTCATACTCAGCACAAAATTATGTAAATTTAGAAAGTTTAATCTTTTTTAATATATATCTGACCCCATTCCGCGCTTGGCGTTCCTGCTTTCATAATTTTAATCTAGATTTTTTAAGAATTATATTTATTAAGAATATAAATATTTTTATTGTTATACTCATATATAAATACAATCTTATCTGTCTCCGTATCTGTAGGGTTGGTCTATAGGAACTCGATACTCTTCGCGGTGCTCGATCGCGAAATGCGGACAGTGTTATACGACATTAACTATAATATAATTATACGATTTATAGTATACCGCCATATCAAAAACCATTTGAGTTCTAACAGAATAGACCAGCTAAGCCGAATATTTTCTATTTCTATAAATTACCTTGTCTAACTCAATCTTTAAATCGAACTATGGGAACACAAATGAATTCGATTGCAGTACTAACAGATTATAAGACTCAAGAAATTGAGAGTTTATCCGTGTTTCCCAACTTCGTGTTCAGTAATATCTCTTACGCATCCTGTCTTTGAGACTGGCCGCCATGTTTGTTTGATCGAAATACAAGAAGCCATAGAACATTTAGTAAATTCAAGAAAACGTAGTTAAAATATTGAAGAATTTTTAATCCCCTTTATTGCTTTCTTGTACGAATGTAAGCTATTAATAGAAGCCGTATGAATAACAAACTACCGTTTCCAATGTAAAACGATTCTCGAAATCGCATTATGTTTGTATAACAGTTTTAAAACCGAACGGTTCGGGTTTCTTTTGGGAATTTTATTGTTTAGGTAAACAATTGATAATATAATTTACTTTAAATCTCCATATACATAAAACCAGAAGTACATGAAATTCATGCTTGTCATGTCAATAGTCTTAATTTAAGTGGGTGAAACTGGGAAGCGCAACTAGTTTTATCAATATTATTATATAATAAAACCTTCTCCGACGTACTCTGTATCTTCCGCTATAAGTTATATGTATATTGGTTTAGCAGTTTTTTCAGATAGGTGTGACAAAAAACTATCTCCTTATTTATTAATATATAAACTATGTCAACTATCCGGTCGTGATGATATTTATAAAACTATATTAAAATATAAAACAACAAACCAGCTATATATAGAATAATTTAATGTGCCGTCCAATTAACGGTTTAAATTCCCATGTTAGTTTTCGTGACACGCTATAAAACACTCAAAATTAACACGAAAGCCAAAGAACAATCATACATACACATTACACACACATGAAAATCATTGCCCTTCTTCTGTCGCAAACGGGTAATAATATTAACATGAGTATAATTTATTTAAATTGAATTTAATCTTGTAAATTAATTAGGATACAAAAGTGGTTCTGAGAGGCTACCCGAATAATTTTTTTGATTATTACATTATATTATATTTATTATTTTGATTTGGTTTAAATAAAATAAATAATCTATTGGAACTCGATATTTATATACAATAAAAATGAACTGATATAGTAATATTTTTTTCTAATAGAATTGCTACTAATGTAGTATTGTTCGAATTGACTGCCTCATTGGTCAAGTGGCTAGATGTAAAGCCGCAAACCCGGAGGTCCTAGGTTCAATACCCAGGTTGGGCCAATAAAAAGTTATTGAGTTTTTCTGTGAAAATTCTCAATAGCAGCCCCGAGTCTGGAAGTGTTGGTCCTACGCCTGAACTCTTTCCGGTCGTGTCGGATTGCCGTCCAATCGGATTATAAAAGTTAGGAAATAGGAAGTGCGCCTGTGTCTGCGCACAAACATGTGTACTATGTCCTATGTCCAGCGCAGTTGACTAATCTCTCTTAAGATTGGCCGCCGTGACCGAAATCGATCTGGAGGACTATTATGATTATTATTATTGTTCGAATTATATATTTAATATTTTATCTATTATTTATTATCAGACAGCGATAGAAAAATATTAAATTAAAATCAATCAGAATTTTATTTTAAAATGAACTAATTTCAAGAGAAATTAAGATGAGTAAATTTTATATTATATATCTGTCTATCGGACTAAGTTTTTAATGGGTAACTGTTGTTTTTTAGTAACAACATGTCCATTACATGCATATAAGGCTTTTGGGGAAAAGGTTTAGCAGCTTATTATACTACGCTGCACGCTCTTCCACTACGGGTCGGTGGTTACAGACTTTAATCAAACATGCATTTTCTCACGATATTTTCCTTCACCGTCGCTTGCCTGGGTTTGAACTTTGAACCTGCAATCGTCGTTTAAGGTTCATGTATTCTAGGTATTCGACTTACATATTCTAAACATATTATACATAAAGAAATTATTATATTTTCTGAATTTATTTTCGATCCGTCAAATGCTTCAACGGCTTTCAACCACAGTGTGACAGGTATTACAACAGGAAAATACGGTGCAGGAAGCGTTTCTATTTTAAACACAAATTAGGAGAATATTCTCTCAAACAGTTCGTTTACCATTAAATAATTTCATTATTAATGTACAATGTTTTTCTTATCTAATATACTCAGTGAATTATATATGTATGTCTCTATGTAATTTTAATATTAGAAACAAACATAAAATATTACTACGATGATGAAAAGTTTTATGATTGGTATAGTTTCTATGTGAAACTAGGTCTATATATAGCATTCTCGAACGTACGATGACGTCATTTTGTAACATTAATGAACCCACTTCGAGCTCACTTTACGCATTTTATTACATAAAAAAGCCTTTATAACTTGAGAATAGTAGAAAGTCTTGTACATTTTCGCTATTGAAATAATTTATTTCGGCAAATGAATTATAAAATTAGTAATTCGATTTTTTTAACTAAGCGCGTTTCACAGAATTTAACATAGGAATATAGAAAAAGCTTATAGTGCCCTCATAGTGCCTAAAATAGCTAGTTCACGAAATCAATTTGATAAAATATTTTACAGGCGCTATTTTTAATAATTCAAAAGCTAAAATCACTATTATACTGAAAATATATATAAAGGCAGATTAACAAACGACCCTGGTGATGGTAAGTGATCACCACCTTCCACGACAGTGGCATACAATATACGTCTTGTTCCTGTACATACATCGCATTTATTTAAAACGGTAACATTGTCCTAAAATTTACAGGAAAAAGTCTTGTTCTAAATCGCGCTATCGTTAGATTCAAATAATTCTATATAAGTTCTCAACTTATATTGAGAATTCTTCTTCTTACTAACGACGTTTACATAGGAACGATCTTTAGGTCAATCCTCAATATAACCCCACACGTGGGCTTCTATATCTAGATAGGCGCAGTAGGTATTCGCCTTTTAAATGACGCTATGAAGGCCGCTATTGCTAACATAATTTTTTTTTTTTTTTTTATAGAATAGGAAGGTGGACGAGCATATGGGCCACCTGATGGTAAGTGGTCACCAAACGCCCTTAGACATTGGCATTGTAAGAAATGTCAACCATCGCTTATAGCCAATGCGCCACCAACCTTGGCAACTAAGATTTTATGTCCCTTGTACCTGTAATTACACTGGCTCACTCACCCTTCAAACCGGAACACAACAATATCAAGTATTGCTGTTTTGCGGTAGAATATCTGATAAATACATCGATTAACGATATCAAGTAGTAACTATAAATGCGATTCTGTAAGATCTCTCACTCTTGAAATGATGAGAACCGACTTATGGTGATATACTATTTTGATGCGTGTTTTCTTGTAATGTTATAACTATTACGGTCAATGTCGCATATCACTTTCAGACATTTCACGACAGTTTTCTGCGGTGTGTTTCGTGTTTGGTGTTACAGAATAGCAATACTGGAATGGAAAGTTTAATCTATAGAACTTTAACTTACAAAATTATTGTATGGTAGTCACATAATTCTACCACTTAAACCTATAACGAGAAAATGTCATTCGTAAACTAAATACACAATACTTGAACAAGGTACACTCGCTGTTGTACGGTTAATACGGTTGTAAAGTTTCTATTCTGAATACGTTGAATCCTTGTAAAATTAAATATTTATTACATCACAAATGAATATAAAAAAAAATACAATTAAACAAAAAGTCCGAATCGACCACGTTCAACCTCCATATTAATCTAATCACACTCCCTTCCAAGAATGTGTGAGTCTACGTCTTTAATAATAACTGGGGTGGGTTGCCTACCCCTCCCACCCCACACTAGTGAAAAAATATATCCTAAGGAAAACAATATTATAAATTGGACGCGATGTGTGTGTGCGTTTCGTTCCCATTTTACTTTGTGTGAAATAATCTTATATTTATAACGCTGCTATACTTTTTAAGTTAGGCCTTATTGAAATTCCGCGTTTTGTTTTTCATCGTTTTATATAAATTGTTATCAAATCGACACTGTGTGTGTACAAAGAGCGTATAATAAATACTCACGTATATAGTCAATTTATACGTACTCGCAGAGTATGTAAATAATTTCTTGCTTGAAAATGCTAATTATATACAAATATCATATTGACTATTTTACTGTATATAAACATTAAGCTAAGCTAATGCATATGTATATATCTAAGTTTCTATATTATAAGTACACCTTGTACCACACCACACACCACACTTACCACTAGATGGCGCTACAGAATAACAATTTCTATACCGTTCAACCGATCGCCATGACAATTGGTATATATATATATGTAATAATTGCAAGGATCTTTTGTTTATAATTAATTTAGAAATATTGTAAAATATCAAAAAATGGAAACGAAGTATTCAATGTACATTATACGAGACATATATTGTCTATATATGTATTTACAAAAGAAATATAGTATATGTAGTATATCAGTTATCTGGTTTCCATAGTACAAGCTCTGTACAAGCTTAATTTGGGATCAGATGGCCGTGTGTGAAAAATGTCCCAGGATATTATTATAATATATATTTTAAGTGAGAAAGTAACACTGTTTGTTACGCTTTCACGGCTAAACCAGATTTGTAAATGTGACATTATTACTTGCACTGTAGCTTTGTTTCATATAAAATTTGGTATGAAGCAAGCTTGAATCCCATGAGAGGGCTTAGGCTACTTTTGTATACCTAACCCCTCCCCTATCCCATCAGATGCGGGCGGAAACTAGTATAAATAAAACCCATAACTTTTCAATTGCTTATATTAATTGGCCACTTATATTAAAAACAATATATGCTGTTGGCAGACAGGACAACACCCACTGGGTTTTACTATTATATATATTTTTAGTATTTAAATTGGTTTGGCATGACATAGCCTTAATTTAGTTTGGACGTCAATTGAAAGTTACATCAAGCTGAGCAAATAGACTGAAATATGGCTTAACTTATACGACCAAGAGTCACGCACATATATATTTATTCGTTTGTCTGTCCGACTATAGCTAGAACGAAACTATGAATTTATTCTTTTATTTGCGTTCAACGTATATGTTACTGTTTGCTACAACCAGATAACGATAGATGGCGCTCATTCAATATTTCACATTTCTGAATCGCGCTGTCTAGTTATTCGCTATTGGGTATATATAGTGTGTAACAATAATTATAAGTGATCAAATTTGGTTGTTGTATGAACAGTTGAAAGCACTTCCTTAGTTACATTTTTATTTACTTCGGAGTAAACAGTTACTTAAAGCTCTGAATAATTTTGTCAAACGTTGATAAACGATAATAGCTTTATTAGAGTAATGGTCAGTAATGGTACTGGACAAAATCCTTTTGACAAAAAAGCTTGAAGCTTTCATCACGCTGCTATAAGACATTTTCGAGGATTGTATCCTAACACATGCAGGTTTCCTCTTTCCTTCCTAAACAAAATAGCACTATCCGTGCAGTGACGGAGAAAGAATACATTTCACTGCCCCTCTCTTTCCCATGGGTGTCGTAAGAGGCGACTAAGGGATATCTGAGCGACCATCTGCTCACCTGGTGGTAGGATGCTAACATCCGCCTGGCTTGTTACCACCGTACGCATGGTGAAAAACTCGTGAAGTGGCTTGCAGCCGCGTTTCGAGGTCAGCCAGCGTACAGCCAGAGCCCGAGCGAGTATTGCCGCGATGGGTGTTGGTCCGGTTGGAGACGGCTGTTGAACCAATGCCGGGGGAAACTGTATTGACCTGCCGGCCAGGGAGACCCGAAGAAACGGCTGTTCCGCTGGCCGCCCGTGGCATAGTACAGGGGCCCGAGCGTGCCTAACCAGCTCGTGAGGCTGCCCCACCAGGCCACGCATAATCTCGGGGTGGACCGTCGTGCCGGTTGGTGACCGGTAGGTGGGGTCCCGGCGGCCACTTCCGGGGGGGTTCGGGGGCCCTTCCGTCCGGCGGGTCAGTGTATTTTTCCTTTTGGCAACCACTTGGGGAAACACGCCTCCACACTTTGCCCATCCCGATCGTGGCAATACATCGCTCGCTTCACGTCTCTTTTCCATTTAATTTCTCCCAAATGGCGCAACAAAAAAGAAATAACGGTCGTACAGCGGTGCTCACCCCCACCATACCCTCGCTGTTTGAGGTCGAGTTCTCTAACATCCGAGGACTCCACACTAACCTCAACGCTGTCCACCACCATCTCGAGACAGCACGGCCAGCAATGTTGTTTCTCACGGAGACACAAATACTCCGTCCTGCCGATACCAGCTACCTTAATTATCCCGGCTACACGCTTGAAGAATCCTTCAAAGCGAAAGCCGGAGTATGCTTGTTCGTCAGGACGGATGTTTGCTGTCACCGACTGCGCTGCTTGGAGGACCCCTCCTTCTCCATGTTGGTGGTACGTGTGGACCTGGTTCGTCAGAGCCGAGTCTACGTGTGCCTCTACAGATCCCACAATGGTGACTTGGAGACAAGCCGACTATTTGACCATCTTAGTCGGGTGGCAGATGCTGCGCAAGAGCAATTTCCTAACGCGGAATTGGTGTTTTTGGGGGACTTTAATGCTCACCACGAATCCTGGTTGAAATCCCTCAAAACTGACCATGCTGGAAGGACTGCTCATGCTTTTGCTCTCACACATGACTTGACCCAACTGGTTGATCAGCCCACCAGGATCCCAGACATTGATGGGCAAGCACCTTCTCTACTGGACCTTCTGCTGACTTCTCACCCGGTGGAATATCAGGTTGTGGTTCAGGCTCCTCTTGGCTCTTCGGATCACAGCCTTATTTCTACCAGAGTGTCACAGGCCAAGCTGCCGCCACTAGCGGTATGCAAACGTCGCGTTTGGCACTATAAGTCGGCGGATTGGGACGGTATGCGCGATTACTATGCGTCGGTCCCTTGGAAGGAACGTTGCTTCAGTGGGAATGACCCGACAGCTAGTGCCGCTGCTGTTGCTGGCGAGATCATGCTGGGAATGGAATACTACATTCCTAGCTCAGATCTCGTCAGTAGGAGTACGCGTAACCGTTGGTTCACTCGTGAATGTGCCGATGCTGTATCAGCTAAGCAGGCGGCATATCGCAAGTGGATCAACGGCTGCATTAGCGGGGCATCTAACATTGACTCACTGAAAGCAAACTATAATAAAAATTCCAAGTCCTGTAGAAAGGCATACACGAGAGCGGATGCACAGCGCATTGTACAGATTGGTCATGACCTTGTTTCGCATCCTAGGGGCTCCCGTAGCTTCTGGCGTCTGACCAAGTCTGTGCAAAACAATTTCTGCCAACCTTCGCTGCCACCGCTCAGAAATCCGGACGGATCGCTAGCTCACAGTCCGCAAGAGCAAGCTGATCTCCTGGCTAAACTCTTTGCCGACAATTCCGTCATCGATGATTGTAGTGCACTGCCACCTACAATACCTGCATGTGGCCATACGATGCCTGACATTAAAATCAGGCAACGTGATGTGCGTGCGGAGCTGCAATCACTTGATGTACGGAAAGCTAGCGGTCCCGATGGAATACCAGCCATAGTGCTGAAGAAGTGCGCAGCGGAGCTGTCTCCTGTGTTAACGCGCCTGTTCCAACTTTCTCTCTCTTCGGGAAGTGTGCCGGAGGCTTGGAGAAGAGCTAATGTGCAAGCGGTTCCCAAAAAAGGGGATCGGTCTGACCCGGCAAATTATCGGCCAATAGCTATCACCTCAGTACTTTGTAAGGTGATGGAACGGATTTTAAACAACCAACTGATCCATTACCTAGAAGATCACTGTCTAATTAATGATCGTCAGTACGGTTTTCGACCAAAACGGTCCACAGGTGATCTTCTAGCGTACGTAACACACCTCTGGGGTGAAGCTATCGACAAGCATGGAGAATCGTTGGCTGTCAGCCTCGATATCTCCAAGGCTTTCGACAGGGTCTGGCACAGAAGTCTTCTCTCCAAGCTACCGGCATATGGTCTGCCTGCTCAGCTATGCACCTGGATTGCCAGCTTCCTACACAAGCGTAGCCTTCGTGTTTTAGTAGATGGTTGCGCTTCACAATTCTATGTAGTGAATGCTGGGGTCCCCCAGGGATCTGTGCTATCTCCCACACTCTTTCTTTTGCATAACAATGATATGCTCTCCCTTGGGAACATACATTGCTATGCAGATGATAGTACAGTGCATGGTGGATACCACGGACGCGCAGTGGCTGGGCGGGCGGAAACTGAGGAGAGGCGGGAGAATCTTGTCATTGAACTCGATAGGACGTTAGATCTCATCGCCAAATGGGGCTCTGATAATCTTGTTGAGTTTAATGCCAAGAAAACACAGGTATGCGCTCTCACGGCGAAAAAGTCAACATTTTCCCCTCTTCCCTCCCTCTGTGGTACTGGTGATGCAAAGCAAAATCGCCATGCTGGGGATTGACGTTCG